>NC_067153.1:20323939-20596439 GCF_903995435.1 Acomys russatus
CCTCAGGCAGAGATTAAATGCAATCACACAATTTATTACTATATAATCATTATTTACCTGGGGGATTCAAAACAATAAACCCTAAATTACACTTCCCAAAGGTCAAAAGCAATTTTCCTTGTCCTTGTGCAGATCAGAACTAATATGGTTGAGGAGTAACCACTATGAACTGTGAATTATTAAATCAATGGCTTTAAAAATTGCCAAAAGTTTGCTACAAGGGAACACCATGCTAGACAAAAATGCTTTTTCTTACTCAGTGATATTCATTTGGGCTGGGAATGTATCTCAGTTGATGGAGTGACTGCCTCACCTGCCCAATGTCCTGATCCCCAGCACTACGTGCACTTGCTGTGTGCTATGTTTTCTGATCTAGTTCACAGAATAAACCTGGGAGAGAAGGGCTTAAAAATGTGGTGGATATTTTTAAAAAATGTGTAGGTATTTTGATAGGGATTTCATTGAATCTGTAAATTGCTTTTGGTAAGATGACCATTTTTATTTGACCACATCCCCTGGATGGGGAGGCCTGGTGGCACTCAGAGGAAGGATAGCAGGCTACCAAGAAGACACTTGATACCCTATGAGCATATAAAGGGGGAGGACGTCCCCCTCATTCACAGTCATAGGGGAGGGGAGTAAGGGAAAAATGGGAGGGAGGGAGGAATGGGAGGATACAAGGGATGGGCTAACAATTTAGATGTAATATGAATAAATTAATAAAATATATTTTTTAAAAATGTGACGGATAAAGTCTCATGCAGCAGCTGACTTTGTTCAGAGTATCACACATTCTATACTCTGAGAGTTAAGAAGAATCACATGAGTAAGACATTCAATCACCAGGACAAGCCATACATCGCAAAAAATACCGCCCCCCCCCCCATAGAGGCATATGGATAACAACAGCTGAGGTAAGCTCACTCCTATCCACTACACCTGGGAGGAGCCCAACACAGTCCAAGAATAATTCTGTGCTTTGAAGAAACTGAGGTAAAAAGGCTCTTGCTTTGTTTTCTTGAGGTTTTTCTCACAAGCACTCAGCTTTGCACACAACTCCATCCTGGGACTGTGTTCTGCTAGCGACACATACCTGTAGCTCCTTACTTGGAGGTAGAGGCAGCAGTGAGAGTATCAGAAGTTCAAGGTCATCCTTGACCGTATAACTCATTTGAGGCCAGTCTGTGCTACATGCCACACTGATAATTAATTTTGTTTTCAAGTTTAGATGATACAGTTTAACAGGACCGCAGGTGTGGAAACTGAGGCACAACTAAAGGAAATGGCAGGCAGACAGGAAGCCTCAGATATGAGGCGCCAATCAAAGCTGCCTTATCGTTGTCCAGAAGGAGCCCCATGTCTCCACAGCTGGGAAAGGCACCGAGAAAGAGCAGCAAAGAGTGGGCTTGTTTTCAAACGGAAGTCACAGCTGCAGAGCAAGAATGCTTAGGTTTCCTTAGCCTCCTGCCGGAGAATGCTTTTGGAAAGAATGGGAAACATGGGGAATATGTGCCACCATCCTCTGATTTCATACCTACAGTATCCGCAGCTGAACCCCCACTCATCCTCTGTCCTAATTACATTTGCATCTCTATGACCAAAATACCTGGCAGAAATTACTGAGGGGGAAAAGGGGCTTACTTCGGATCATGGTTTCACAATGGTTGGCCTGAGGTACTTGAGCAGAGCATTGTGATGGTTGGACATGTGGTACAGAGCTGTTCAGCTAGCTCATGACTGAGGAGGAAGCAAGCAACAAGACAGGGTGTCTACAATCTAGTCCTTTAAAAACTAACATGTCAGGTTGCCATACAAAGGAATGGGCATCATCATGGCACCTGCATATGTATGTGCCATTAAGCTTTGTTTCCCTCCCTCCTGGTCTTCCCTCTACCTCGTTCCAGGCTCCAACCCATCTATTGTTTGTTACTTGTTTCCGCTGGGAAGCTAAACCCTGGTTCTTATTTCATCTTGAGTAGAGACACACATGCCTCTACTTCCTTGGGTTTATGAAGCGGCTTATATCTCCTGTTGAGTTCTGTCCTTTGGAGTTGGCTCCTAGAAATTGCCTCTAAATATTCATCTCTGGAACACTGATAACACATCTCTCTGCTTTCCAGCAGAGACTGGAAAGCAGACTTTTGACACTACACTAAAACACCCCTCCTTAAAATTGGAGGCCTGTAGACTAAATCCACCCCACAGATGTGTGTGTGTGTGTGTGTGTGTGTGTGTGTGTGTGTGTGTGTGTGTGTGTGTGTGTGTGCGCGTGTATGCATTTGCCTGAACAGCGACTTTAAATAAATGGAACTTAGTGCTCAGTATTAAAACACTGGAATTTTCCCATGGATATCTGGATTTCTGGCTTCTCTTGAAAAGTTAGAAGGCCAGACATGTTTGGCTCATGTTCTCACACAATATCATTTGTCTAAAATACATCAGCAGCTGTGTCTTTTTAAACGACTATATTCTCTCTACCTTTATGGTGGCCTCTCCACCCACACACCTACCTTTCATTTCTATTACTTGCTCGGTCCCAGGAGACGGCAGGATCTGTGGCTGCCAAGGTGAAGGTCATGAGCACAGAATGTATGGTTTAGGTCTCCCCATAGTGACTTCACTACAGTTCTTTTCTCTGGAACTATTGCTCCAGATGTCACAGACACTCTTCTCCCCTTCTTCCTCTTCATCTATGTCCTGTTTGTTCCTCCTCCTCCTCTTCCTCCTGCTCCTCTTCCTTCTCTTCTTCCTGTTTCTCCTCATCCTCTTCTCCTTCTGTAACTCTCCTCCTCCTTCGACACTATTGGTATCATTTGGATCTCCTGGTTAGGTTCTGGCACAGAGTCTGCCCTACAGGTTTGTTTCCTATCCAGCTGCATACTTTGGCTTCAGAACTCTGCTCTTTCTTTAAACTCCAAACCCCGTTTCAAAATGCTTTCTGGTAGATCCAGAAAAGCAGCACATTGTCCCTTTTGTACATATTTTTGGTATCAGGAGGACCCAGAATCCAGAAGCCACTGCAGGTAACAGCTCCCAGGGTAGTTCTGTATCGTGGGCCTCTGTTCACAGTGTCACTGGTTATGTGACCACTGGCCTTCTTCAGAAAAGGTGCTCATCGCACAGTAGATTTCTTTACACTGCTGCATCTCATTTTCCTCTTTACTGCTGGAGACAGGATGTGCAGAGACAATATGTTTGTGATAATTTCACATCAAAAGCGATGGCTACCTTTTAGACAACACTTACTGTTTTCCAGGAAAACTATCAAACACCTTACCCCAAATGATTATTTTGTACCTAAAGTGAATGTGACCTTGTAGACTCCTCCAACTCCCCAGCAGGGAAAAACCCCTTTGGATTGATGGAATGACATTTTCAAGCTTTCCTTATGATCAGGATAAAATCTCAGTCCTGATCCTTGAGACGTTTGGTATACATCAACAAAGAAGGTCACTGTACTGGTTGGTTTTGTGTTTCAGTTTGGCACAAGCTAGAATCATCAGAGGGAAAGGAGCTTCAGTTGGGGAAATCCCTCCATGAGATCCATCTGTATGACATTTTTCTTAATTAGTGATCCATCGGGGAGCAAACCAGTAAGCAGCACCCCTCCATGGCTTTGGCATCAACTCCTGCCTCCAGGTTCCTACCCTGTTTGAGTTTCTGTCCAGACTTCCTTCGATGATAAACAGCAATGTGGAAGTGTAAGCCAAATAAACCTTTTCTTCCCCAACTTGATTTTTGGTCACGGTGTTTCATCACAGCAATAGAAACTCTGAGACGGTCATGAAATCTCCCAGAGCAAACAGGAAGGCTTTATGATGAAGAGGAGAAAGGGTGGAAGGCTATGCATGGAGCCAAAGAGTCTCCCAGGAAAGGCAGCAGCTCTTCATCATGGAAACAGCAGGACTTCAGTGCTAAGGGAGGCGGCTCAGCCTTGCCATTCACTGACTGTCTCTACAATCTCGTGAGAGTCACTTAACCTCTGTGAACTTCAGCTTCCTTTCCTTAAAATAGAGATCGCATCATCCTGCTGCAACACTGTGAGGCCCCTTAAAGTGGTGCGTGTAGGGAAAAAAAAAGCTCACTGTAAGGTATTCAATGATAAAATAATAATTCACTTTGAAAGAAGTTCTGGAAGGCAAAAAGGGGCTGTGCCACGCCAACTGCTTGGGATATAGAAGACACTAAATGAAAATAACAGAATTCTCCAATCCCAAATCTAGAAGACTCTGAGACAGAACGTGTGCTGCCAGAATGAATTTTTGACTCAAAATTATATAAATTGTGTGAACAACATGTTAGACTTGACTTTGGAGCTTTGTAACATACATATACCTATACAATACACATATATAAATACACATACACACAAATACACACACACACAAATACACACACACAAATACATAGACATACAAACACGCCATATACATATATATCATGATATCATGCAATGTCTCCATGCTCTGAAAACTGCTGAATTTCCAGACTCTTCCAGCCTTTAGGATTGTGGATAAGGAGCTGTGGATAAAAGGCCCTCTTGTCCCTTTATCCATTTGCTTGCTGTTTGAGGAGTTCTTGCAGAAGCCACCTGCCTTATTTTGCTCATTTTCTCCAAGATTTAAAATAAGTGCCTGGAACATGATAGGTCATTTGGAAATGGCTATGGATTAAATGAGTGGGAGAGTGATGAGGAAAAGAAAGAGTCTCAGGGAACTAAGGAAGAAGGGAATGCCTCACTTCCTCCCTTTTGTTCCCTAGGGCTTTTGAAAGATTTTGAGCTGCTCCAGGGGCCTGCATCATTAACTGGTGAGTGGGAGGAGGGGCTGGAGGCAGCTCCAGAACCCTGAAAAGACGGCTGCAGGAGTAGAGTTGGCAGCCAAGCCTGAGTGGAGCAGGGAGTGATTCTGTCGCTGAGCACAATTGCCTTTTTTGGAGGGCTGGCTCATACACAGCTGGTGGTACAGGCTTTGCAGCCATAATGCAGAGAAGAGCTGGGAAAATCCCACAAACTGAAATCATATCTGTTTGTGGTCAAGTTGGGACTCCAAATTTGGACAGTGGAATTTGGTGGGAAAATGTGAAATGCGTGAGAGGTTATAGAGCAAACCCAAGATTTATCACTATGGCAAGCGGCTATTTCCAGAAGAACCAGCAAGTCATGAGGTTGTTTCCATGGGCGAGGAGGAGGAGGCCCTCCTCTTACTAAGATCAACCTGTTAAAAATCCTTGAGCAAGTGAAAAAAGCAAAAACAAAGTTGGTCCATGATACTCTTCGGTGCACCTCAGAGTATATGTATATTTATCTGGGTACTGGAGGAGTATGAACCCAATTGGTTATAGCATCAAATCCCAGACGCAAGCAAAGCAGTTGCAGCAGGCACCCAGACTCTATGCTGTTCAGCTTCTGTTTTAAAGCTGTTAAATATATCTCAGTGAGAAAGTTAGGGGCCAGAGACATCCAGATCAAGGCAGCCCTGGTTCCTAACTGACTGTCTAGGAACATTTTTAGGAAGTGAGACACAGGCAGATAGATGATGACCAGCTGAGACCTGAAGGACAGTCCAGCTCAGCGTTCCTCCCACTGTGTGAGGCTGGGTTTAGTGGGCCACCTCTCTGAATCCCAGTTTCTCATCTGCAGAGGCAACTTGCAAGCTTAACGCCTGCAGGGACCACGCATGCAAAAGGAAGAACTTCGTGAATGACATTCGCATAGTGTGCTCAAGAAGACAAGGGAGCCCCCCACTGGGATAATCCACTCTCAGCTCCAGAAACCGGTTTCTCTGTATCCATTCTTAAGTCTGTACTTATGGAGTCAGACTGGCTGAATTTGTATTATAGCACGTAAGAAACAGGATGTGTGACACAAAATTCTGCTTTTTAAATTTTTATTTATTTATTTTTAATTTTTTATTATTAATTTATTCTTGTTACATCCCAATGGTTATCCCATCCCTTGTGTCCTCCCATTCTTCCCTCCCTCCCCTTTTCCCCTTATTCCCCTCCCCTATGACTGTTCCTGAGGGGGATTACCTCCCCCTGTATATGCTCATAGGGTATCAAGTCTCTTCTTGGTCACCTGCTGTCCTTCCTCTGAGTGCCACCAGGTCTCCCCCTCCAGGGGACATGGTCAAATGTGAGAGTAAGTAGAACACTATGATAGGCAGATTTGGGCCCAGGGGTCCCGCTCAAACTAAGGCACCAGCCAAGGACAATACAGGCAGTAAACTTTAAACCCCTACCCAGATCTAGCCAATGGTCATAACAGTCTCCACACTTGAGTGGAGAGTGGGATATGTCTTTCTCAAAATTTCTGCTTTTAATAGAAATATAGAACTCTTGCAACACAAGTCATCACTGCAATAACCCTACGTAGAGCATCACTGTCTGAAAAGTCATGGTGGGTGGGCGCTGTAGGAAGGACTCTGCTATTCCCCACTTTAATAAGCCTCTGATGTCATCTTAATTCACTCACATCTGCTTAGCCCATGGGGACATTTGACCTTTTGACTCTAGTACCTCTACTAGTACCATGTAATTGTGAAGCATGGTTAACTGTTGTTAAATCTATGGTAACTGTTGCTAATTTTGCTAGGTGGTCACAGCCACTGGATGGAACAGAAAGCTCAATTTCCACTTGGCCAACAGGCATTGAAGGAAGAGGTTCTGCTGGTGGTCCTCTCCGCATCCTAAGCAGTGGCATCAGCGAATAGCCCACACTGCCTGAGCCCTGAGCTCAGCAAGAAAATAGTTTGTATTATCTTTATATCAGAATTTTATTCAGGGATTTGAAAAGAGCCAATAATCCTGGCCATATAGACTCCTTCCTAGATACAAATGCCTCTAGCCTCACCTCCAAACCTTCTTCTGCTTTTCCTAGGTCAGCACACTTTTCCCAGCTACTCCAAGGTCTTTGGGGGGGGGGGTGCTAGCGTTGGAAGGAGTTAAGGTAGTTCTGGTAGTACCCTTAGCTGTCATGAAAGAAGCTTCACAAAAGGATAAGTCTGGCCATGTCCTGCTCTCTCTGGCTTTTTGTCTTACCATCCCCACCACCAACACTATGAAGCCATCTATCATGAGGTGACAAAGCTGGGGAACCTTGGCAAACCTGACATTATTCTGTTTGAACTCTCAGCCTGCAGACTGAATGTACCCCCTTTTCTATATGCTGCCTAGCCTCAAGTAGTTCACTATGGTAAGGGAAAGGGGATGAATACCCTGATTTGCACAGACCATAGCTACCGCTACTACTAATGTGACTTTGGTGAGTTGCTTTCATTCTAACCGGAAAGCCGGGTGTGGTGGCGCATACCTTTAATTTCAGCACGCGGGAGGCAGAGGCAGGCAGATTGCTATGAGTTCAAGGCCAGTCTGGTCTACAAAGCGAGCCCAGGATGGCCAAGGCTACACAGAGAGACCCTGTCTTGAAAAAAACAAAACAAAACAAAACAAAAAAAACATGATGTTTGGTGATGAGTAAATGAAAACGAAGATGTGATTATCCTCCAACCAAGGGCACAGAGCCTCTACATCAGATTGTTGGAGGGGAACTTCTCTGGAACTGGGGATCTGAGATTGAATAAGTCAAAATGTCCCCTCCCTTTAGTGTTTTGGAGTCAAAGGCCAGGTTACACACCAGATGCACAGTCTCTGATCTTCTGCTACTCAGATACGGTAGGTGCTCACTACTGCCGTCTTCTCTCTCCGAGTCTGCATCAAGATGCACAGACATATGCATGATCTAGAGCCTTAACTTTTGAACGCCCTTCCCTTTAAAGGTCTTACAAATCCTTTCCTCATGTACCCACCCCTTCCACCATTTTCATGTTACTCACAACGGGTCTTTCTCATATCACATCACTCTGACATCCATTCCCAGCTTTAAAGGACCCTTTCTTTTATATTGATTTCACCTGCATATGTCAGGAAAATCAAATCTCTGCCATTGTGTGCCTTATCCTCTTGTGGAACTATGTGCTTGTCCAAGCTGGCATGTGTGGGAGACTAGAGTCTCCTTCAATTGCTTCTCTACCTTATTTCTTGAGATGGTGGCTTTCACTGACTGACTGGCTACCCCAGCAGTCCAGCAAGATCTCAGGATTCACTTGTCATGCTGAGTTTTTATGTGGGCTCTTGGGATCTGAACTCAGGTCTTTATACTTGTGCAAGAAGCACATATACACCAAGTCACCTCCCCACCTCCCCAGCTTACTTTAAAAGTTGGGCAATTCAGAAGTTTAGTCCATTTGAACCCCTATTTTTTTTATACCATTTAACCTAACAGCTCCATATGTTCTGAGTATTAGGAAGAGGGAATCTTTGGGAAAAGGGCATTATTCTGTCATCTACAATTAGGACACAGCTATCTCTTTATAGGTTGAATGTTGTGTGTCTCAGTTTACTTGTATATAAAATAGCAACCACAATGTCACTCAACAGAGAGAAAAATATGTATGCTTCAATGTTGCACATAAAGTACTTTTGATGAAAAGTATCTGAAACACATTTACTATTCAGAAAATAGCAGATTACCATTATATGACATCAATTTTAATTGTTTCCCTGTTTTGTCAGTTCTATAATGACATACTCATCCTGCTCACCTTTGTTTCTACATGTCTCACAATTTTTGAATTAGATAGCATAAAAATGATGTATCTTATATGCTTTGAAATATGGTACTATTGTTTGAGCAGAACCAGGATTAGTCATCTCAGGACTTAGTGGTGAAGAACTGTTTTTAAGGGCACATGAACAAGAGTGAAGAAAGATTCTCCAACTATTATTCTATCTTGAAGCCAAAGCTTCTGCTTATATTATTTATGACAACTATATTTATTGTAACTACGTCTATGGAGCTTTGTCTATAGGCAGACAAAGATGTAGACACAGTTGATACAACCATAGAGCTGTATATCTACTTAAAGAATGGGAACAATTTTTCAAAAAGCTTTTAAGATATTTATTTATTTATTTATTTGAGACAGGTTTTCTCTGTGTAGACTTGGCTGTCCTGGACTTGCTTTTTGTAGAGCAAGATGACCTCAAACTCAAAGAGATCCACCTGTCTCTGTCTCCCCAAGTCCTGGGATTATAGTCATAAGCCACCATACCCTGAGTTTATTTTTTCTGTACTATGAGGTGTTAGGTATTGAATATTAGGTGGTCTTCTACAAGTCTCATGTATTGAGATGTTTGTTGCTAATTGCTGATATAGTTTCAGACAATTCTGAAGACATTAGACTGACAGTGGACTCAAATGTTTGCAATTATGAGGTAAAATAGTTTTAAAGATATTCTGCACAATGATAAAAAGTCATATGCAAAATATGAGATTGTGGATAAAATTTGCCTTCAGGTTTATTTATTTTTATCTTTTATTAGTCCCTTGAGAAACTCATCCAATGTTTTTTTTATCATAATCACATCTCCAATTATTCTTATCTCATCTTCTCATCTCAACTGTGTCTTTCTTTCTTTCTTTCATCAAGGTCAATTTGGCTTCGCAAAAATTCTTAGATTTGTAGTCTTCTGCTGGAGTGATTGACTTGTTAGCATCTCTAAGACAAGCAAACCGATCTTTCCTCTCCCAGCAATTAAGAATTGACAATAGTCCTGAGGTCATGCCCAGCTCCCTCTCTATGCTGGGATTTGGTCTGGTTTAGGCTTGCACAGGCCTTATGCATGCTGCTATCCCTGCTATAAATGTGTATGTGTAGCTGCTGTGCTGTGGCCAAAAGATACAGGTTCCCTGTAGTGATCTACTGCATCCATCTTCAGGCTGGTAATGTGAATGCAGTGTATAGCACACCAGAAGCATTAAATAAGATTTTGTTCAGAGTATTAAATAAATGATTAAATGTAATTCCTCCAGCGAATTTGCAAATTTTACTTGAAATTGTAATTTTGTCTTTTTTCAGATTTTACAGATAATCTTATAAAAGTATTTAAGTTTTATTTCCCATTTCTCTTGCTCATCTCTTATTCATTCCTATCTTTTGACCTTTCCTTCTCATTGTATCTTCCCCTTCTCCCCACTCAACCACCCCTCATCATTTATTGCCTGCAGTAGCTACTTTCTGAGACTCTCAATATTCCTACTACATGACTTTAAGCTTTGTCTTGAATCAAGACAATGAAGATAAAATATGAATGGACTTAGGAAATGGTTTTCTTTTTTTGCAAAAGAAAAAAAGAAGTAACATTGTTGCCAGGTCACCCAGAACAAGTTCCAATTCCCAAGAGCTAGGGAAGAATTTTTAAAGTAAAAAAAAAAAAAAAAAAAAATCAATGGCTATGAAATTACACATTAGTCCAGGGGAGAGTTCTTGTCTGTTTTCCCAGTGACCATCCATCTTGCTATAGTAATAGTGGCACAGACAATTTGCCGCAGTGAAGTTGATCTATAAGTGTTTTAATTAAAGTTCTGACAGCCAATTGAAGCCTTTTTTATTTTTTGGATGTATCATATCCATCTTTCTCTGCCTGTGAATGTCTCTGCCTGGGGACTTTAATCATTAGGGAGGGACAGGATTATATCCTGCATGCTCTAACTCATCAAGCAGGCAGGGCAAGCCATGGCTTTGCTTTTTCTCTTAAGCTCCCCAAGCTCAAAGTTTCCTAAAGCTGTATGATGATCAATGCTTGTTGAATACAGGTGTTAACACAGATTTTCCTGGGACAATGACAGAGAGGAGGGTGAGAGTGGAATTTTGGCCATTGTGCCTGTTTGCTAGTTTTGTTGTTTGTAGCTTGCGTTCATGTAGGCAAGATGTTAACATCTTCACTTTATTTTCATTTATATATATATTCTTTTTATTGTGTAGTCTTCCGAAGTTGCTTATAAGTATACAATATACTTGGTACACACATTCCCCTTATACTGTACACATCATATATAATTGTCTTACCCCTCCAGGCCCTGTTCAAGTCCCTTTCTTTTGTAATTTTGTTGGTTCGGCTGGTTTTTCTTTTGCAAAGTTTAACCTGGACCTCCCATGTGAGCATGGATGAAACTCTTTCCACTGGAACATGAGCAACACATCTGTGGCTACACTACTGAAGACAGACAAGACTCTTTCCCAGTTGACCAATAGCTCCCCAGGGTGGGGCAGGGTCCATGAGCCCTCTCCCATCTGCATCTGAGTGCTCATGGCCTGTCTTGTGACAGGCTTACTCCAAACAAATGCAGCTGCTGTGGGCTCATGAGTACAATCACCGTGCTATGTCCACGTTTTGTAGGTTCTCTTTTTATTGTGCTGCCCTTGCCCCTTCCAGATCCTTCTTCCAAGATGTTCATTTATCCTTGGGATGTTGATGATATGAGTGTTCTGTTGATGGCTGTGCAATGAATAGTTGTTTATGCTCAGCACCTAAATCAGCAGCCATGAGGCTCTGGGCTTTAACAACTGTTCACTACAGAAAGTATATTTTCTTAGCAAGACCTACGGCAGAACTAGCTTGTGAGTATAGACATAAATAATTAGGAGGCAGCTTGACAAATATTTCCAGCTAGCAAAATAGAAGCAGTAGGCTTACCCTTATAGCTTATGGGCCTTTGAGTAGGCCCACAGTACCGGGCATGAGTTACTTCCTGCAGAGCAGGCCTCAGAGCGCATACCCTGTTAGTTAACCCCATACTATGACAAGTATACTGTGACATCAGTGGGTGTATTTTGCCTTGCAGGATGGTGTTATAGCACGTGAGGTCCACAGCTGTGGAGGATGGTTGATGACTCATTATCTGCCTTAATATATTGTTGAATGTTTAGCCCTTCAATCCCTCCTCTGTTTTCTGACCCTATGTTACAGAATCCCTGAGCTGTTCTTAAGAATATATAGTTCTTTTTTAATTGCTATATTTCTTTGTTGGGGGGTGGGAATCCCAATTTGGGAAGACTACATGTGCTCAACCTAATGGAAATAAGACATGGAATGGGCTGATTAAAGTATGTAACCCAGTGCATAAGGGGCCCGAGTATGGAAGTTTTGTGTCATTAAAGAAATTATTTACTGGAGAAAGGAATGAGGCTCCTAAGACTCAGGAAGGGCACTCCAGGGACAAACAGCAATATTATTGTACAGTGTGAGGACATGGACACTGGGGCATGAGAGATAATTTCTTTCTTTTTAAAATTTTTTTAAATTAATTTATTCTTGTTACATCTCAATGGTTATCTCATCCCTTGTATCCTCCCATTCTTCCCTCCCTCCCCTTTTCCCCTTATTCCCCTCCCCTATGACTGTTCCTGAGGGGGATTACCTCCCCCTGTATATGTTCATAGGGTATCAAGTCTCTTCTTGGCAACCTGCTGTCCTTCCTCTGAGTGCCACCAGGTCTCCCCCTCCAGGGGACATGGTCAAATGTGAGGCACCAGAGTATGTGAGAAAGTCATATCCCACTCTCCACTCAACTGTGGAGAATGTTCTGACCATTGGCTAGATCTGGGTAGGGATTTAAAGATAATTTCTTGATGCTACACAGCGTTTCCACACCTGCAACAGCCCTTGTCACAAAAGAGACTCCAAATTTGTTCACTATGTAAATATATGAATGACTTTGATTTGGAAAAAAAAAAACATGGGGTGAGGGGAATACATTAAATCGAATAATTTCTTTGTACTGTGTGGGCCATGAGGGGGTACCAAGGACTCTCAAAGGACACTCTATCCTCATTACAAAGAGCAGTGGTTGGTCCAATGACAAGACTGACTCTGTTTTTTTCCATTAGTCCACACAGACTGCATCACTTCCTCACTAAGGTTTCTGAAGAATATTTGGAATTGAATTCATATATGGATTAAGGAGAGCTGGGAAACGTCAGTAAGTTTTATAGTATCCCTAAGGATACTAACTGGGTGGCACATTTTTTTGTGCTTACTTTGATTCAAACCATTACAAATAAATGACCAGACAGCTCAGATCATCTACGTTTGTGATCAATGCCCAAGGCACAGATTTTTGCTTGAGTATTGACCATATTTTTGATTGTTGATATTAAAAGTAAAATTCAACTATGTTCTTAGTAAATACCAAATGTTAACCAGCCAAGTGTTATATGTTTATTTCCCTACGGTTCCTTATTTTTATGTAGGGGGACTGGGGAATAACAAAGCAAAGCATCATAGGCCCAGACATGGAGAAAGGGAAGGGAATCAACAACAGGATGCACATCTGGAGTGTCTTTGAAGTTCTGGATTTCCTGTGGTGTGCCTTCGGGCTGCACACTGCTGCTGAGGGGACAGACCTCTCTGTTAGGAAGAGTTTCTCTTGGTTGAATTTTCCTAATTTTACCTTCAGTTTCATGTGCATAGCTGTTGTCAAGGCAGTGAGGTTGGTTTTTCTGTGTGGTGTTTTTTCCTTTCTTTTATTATTATTTTTTTATTATTTACATATACATTTATATTATCACACATATATACAGTAAACTACCTATAGCAAGAAGAACCATGACACAATCGGGAATTATATAAATGTTACATTTAGTGTTTTGGCTATTTGTGCTTGACAGCCTTGAAGAAAACATCTTTCCTATCTTGGTGCATCTAAAATTCTGAATGTAAATCAATCTCCATCACATCTTGCCATATCAACTTAAAACATCTATCTAGACCCAAAGACATCTTAACCCCTATACAACTAAACTTCATTGTAAAATTAAGCTACCTGATCTTCGACTCCATCGGAGATTTGAGAAGGAATAAACTTGATTACCTGAGTGTGCCAGGAGTGCAGGTTAGTAGCTTGAGAGGATGAGAAGATGACAGGTGTTTCTAAGGGATAGAAACGTTTGTATTTACATCTTCTGTGGTGATGGGCTTGATGAAATGTACACAATTAGAACTGGCCCAAGGACTTTGTTTATATGGAAAAGTTCAGGCCTGATATTTGTTGCATCAAGTTATGGGTCAGGTTTGGATTCAGGCCTAAGTCCCAGGTTTCCAATCCTTACTCCAAGATTAGCTAGGCTTGTTTCCATAACAATCATCAATAATAGGGGCATTGTCCTGGAAATGGTCAAAGTGAGGTGCAAAGAGGTCAAATGGCTTGTCTAAATGATGTATTGGTCTTTATGACCTTGAATGAATTGGTTGTGGGTTGTGACCTATTGGTCTTTTTTCCCTATGGTCATTTTATGGCTCATCATGAGGTCAGCTCATGCACACTAGACGTGTATCCATTGCACAAAATATTAGAAATAACCCAAGCCCCATGTTTCTCAGGATGAGCTGGTCTTTGCATGTGTGTGTGCTATATGCTATAGCCTATGCCTACAGAGCTGGTGAACCTGACGTTGGCCACTCAAGCCTCTCTGCCTTCTAGTTCTGATCTTAGTGAGAGCATGCTTTATGATATGCTTAAGAAAGGAATAGCAAGGTTAAAAGACTTTTTCCTCCAGAGATTTGGGTAGAGATGACTATGTTTTCTTCCTTCCTTCCTTCCTTCCTTCCTTCCTTCCTTCCTTCCTTCCTTCCCTTCTTCTTCTTCTTCTTCTTCTTCTTCTTCTTCTTCTTCTTCTTCTTCTTCTTCTTCTTCTTCTTCTTCTTCTTCTTCTTCTTCTTCTTCTTCTTCTTTTTCTTCTTCTTCTTTTTACTTGTCATAGGGTTGGAAGGATTAGGTGCATCATTTGGTCTGAGAGCATTGCAGATAGACACAAGGCCTTAAAGAACCCAGACTGATTGGCTTTGTTTATACATCAAGAGGAAAAGCCATGGGTGACTGTTTAAGACCTTCAAGCTCAAATATGTATGTTTATTGATCATAACCCATATATACTTTAGGCTACCTAATATATAGTTAATAGCCATGGAGAGAAAAAAGCTTTCATAACAGAAAAACTGGAAGAGCAATACTGAAAGAGTTTGTGCACTCAAATAATAGGTTTTCAGAGGAAGCCTGAAAGACCTGGATTTTCAATCAAAGACTAGAGAGGCAAATTAGAATATATGTATGTAACAATTACATATATAGGACAAAGCCAAAGGGATTGAATGAAGCCTGTGTGACTTTGAAGAAATTGTGACCTCAATTTTCTCATCTCCATAAACTGAGATGATGTTACTGTCTGCATTGGGGGCAGTGACAACTAATGAACTGCATTATGCCCAGACCAAATATAGAATAAATATTAGCTGTTGACAGTCCTATCTTACCCAATGTGATGGCTTTCAGAACAGTGACATGGCTTTGCTTGCATGCTACATTGTGTGGCAACGTGTACTCTGAATTGAAGCTGTTGTTTCTTGGCTCCAAAAGCTACAACTTGATATTCTGTCAGCTCTGTGGGGTCAGACTCCACAGGCTGCTTCTTTGGTGGTGACTACCTATTAGATCTATCCTTATAAGGGTACTAGAGATGAAGCAGAAGGCAAGAATACAAAGTCAGGCATATCTTGCACTCAGTATGTTGCTGTGTCTGTCAGCAACGCTTAGTGACAGCCCTTCATAGCAGCTGTACTAAATTCTAGGTTCTAGCTCTTTCCACACTTGTAGTTTTCATTACTGGAGAACTCTTCTTCCAAGACCCTGAAGCATCACAACTTCCCCTTCTCACAAGGTCTAGGTCTTACTTTTTTTTTTTTTTTTAAGATTTATTTATTTATTATTATGTATACAGAGCTCTGCCTGCATGTACACCTGCAGGCCAGAGGAGGGGGATCAGATCACATTATAGATGGTTGTGAGCCACCATGTGGTTGCTGGGAATTGAACTCATGACCTCTGGAAGAGCAGTCAGTGCTCTTAACCGCTGAGCCATCTCTCCATTCCCTAGGTCTTACTTCTTTAGAGTCAACCCCCAATGCTTTTTGCTCCAATAATCTCAAGTTCTCACTTTTGTCCAGACCCAGGGTAGATGGCTTTTCTGTCATATTTGTACTGTATTATCTGATCAGTCCTATGTATTTGCTTAAATATATTTCATTTTTTTTTGATCCAGGGCCTGCTATGTAGTCTAGGTGGGACCTGTATTCATGGTCCTCTTGTTTCTGCCTCCTAAATGCTGGGATTATAGGTTATAATTATAGATTATAGGTTAGGGCACACTCAATACTGGACACTTCAAAAGTAATTAATTATACATGTTACATCTTCTCTGTTAAAATAGCATGGGTACGTTTCCCTGGTGCCCTGACTTATTATCAGGACAAAACTGCACGCCTAGAAGGCATCCTTGAGCAGTTGTGTTAGGTGGGCTTGGGCATCCTCTTGTTTTTTGGTCCTAATCTGTACCATCCTTCTCTGCTTAGAAGATGGATAGAATGAGGCTACAGATCCTTCTGATTTTATGAGTCATGTTTATTACTGGCTTGCTTTTTCTTGGTTTCAGGATTATAGCTGATTGGTCTTAAGTGTTCTTAGTTCTCCCATTTATGAATTATATAGTTATAAATCACAAAACTCTTTCTGTTGTAAGGTACAAAATCCTATGTCTGTCTTCCTCAATGAAAAGAGAGATTCTTTTAAATAGAAAAGTCTAGCACATTTGGTTGAAGCATAGATGAATCCACAGACTCCAGATGTTTCCAGGGATCCTCATCTCATGCCTTGATTGGCTATATCTTGGCCATAACACTAAGATTATAGAAGGATGCTTCTTTAAAGTGAAGACAGGATGCTGTATTCAGAGTAAAGAGGGGTGGATTCTGGGCAGGCAAGGAGAGTTATTGTCTATAACACTATTGGTTATACTCTCCAGAGAATTTGAGTATCAGCCCTGCATCTCGGAGACTTTGCTTGGCAAGGCAGGATGCTTTACTCCCTGGGATGGGAGCTGCCCCACTAGGAACAACTCTTAAAGACAGCTTACTTGTATTTTTTTCCAACAAGATTCATGTCCAGTTGTCTCCTTTCTTGCATACAGTATAGTGAGCTGACCAATAGCTTTATCCATGACTTGGGCTTGGCTTTGAATTTTGGCTCCAATCTGTCAACTCTGAAATTTGGGGGAAGTGTTTAACTTCTTTATGTGTCTGGCCAACAACACCTTCTTTCACCAGAGTTGTTCTATCATCTACCCTTCTTCATAAGACATTATGGCTGTGTTTTTCCCATGTTGAAATAATGTATTTTTAAGTCCTAAATTAGTGCCAGAAATATTGCAAGTCACTAGTAGACATTGGCTGGTTATTAGCACTCCCATCCCATAGCAGAGATGATTACAAAGGACAGAACCACTGTGCATCAGATTTATTTTATGAAGGATGGACCAGATTTGTCTTCCTTTGTCTAAATCTTCCAAATTGCTCGCCTTGTTCCTCTTAAGTTTCTTTCTTTCTTTCTTTCTTTCTTTCTTTCTTTCTTTCTTTCTTTCTTTCTTTCTTTCGACAGGGTTTCTCAGCGTAGTTTTGGTTGTCCCAAACTCCCTTTGTAGATCAGGCTGGCCTCGAACTCACAGAGATCCAGTTGCTTCTGTCTCCCTGAGTGCTGGGATTACAGGTGTGCACCATCACACCCAGCTGTTCCTCTTAACTTTTGAGAATGAATCAAGAATATGAATTTATTAGAGAAAATAAAAGAAGGCACAGAATTGGGTGGCTTAAAAGGTGGGAGGATCTAAGAGGAGTAGGGGAAAATATGATCAGAATATATTGTATGCATTTTTTTTTCTTTTTCTTTTTTTTTTTTAGATTTTTTTTTTATTAATTTATTCTTGTTACATCTCAATGTTTATCCCATCCCTTGTATCCTCCCATTCCTCCCCCCCCCCCATTTTCCCATTATTCCCCTCCCCTATGACTGTTCCTGAGGGGGATTACGTCCCCCTGTATATTCTCATAGGGTATCAAGTCTCTTCTTGGCTACTTGCTGTCCTTCCTCTGAGTGCCACCAGGTCTCCCCCTCCAGGGGACATGGTCAAATGTGAGGCACCAGAGTACGTGAGAAAGTCGTATCCCACTCTCCACTCAACTGTGGAGAATATTCTGACCATTGGCTAGATCTGGGAAGGGGTTTAAAGTTTACCTCCTGTATTGTCCTTGGCTGGTGCCTTAGTTTGAGCGGGACCCCTGGGCCCAAATCTGCCTATCATATTGTTCTACTTGTAGATTTCTAGGACCATCTGGATCCTTTTATTTTGCTGTTCTCCCACGCGTCTCTCATTTAGAGTCCCAATAGGATGCCTTCCCCTCTGTCCCAGTTTCCTGGTAAGTGAAGGCTTTCGTGGGACATGCCCCTTGGGCTAGTATGCAGATATAAGTGAGTATATACCATTTGATTCTTTCTGCTTCTGGGTTAACTCACTCATTATGATCATTTCTAGCTCAATCATTTATCCACAAATTTCGGGAATTCCTTGTTTTTAATAGCTGAGTAGTATTCCATAGTGTATATGTACCACAGTTTCTTTATCCACTCTTCTACTGAGGGACACTTAGGCTGTTTCCATGTTCTGGCTATTATGAATAAGGCTGCTATGAACATGGTTGAGCAAATTTTCTTGTTGTGTGCTGGAGCATCTTCTGGGTATATTCCAAGGAGTGGAATAGCTGGTCTTGAGGAAGCCCTATTCCCATTTTTCTGAGATAGCACCAGATAGATTTCCAAGTGGCTGTACTAGTTTGCATTCCCACCAGCAATGAAGGAGTGTTCCTCTCTCCCCACATCCTCGCCAGCATGTGGTGTCGCTTGAATTTTTGATCTTAGCCATTCTGATGGGTGTAAGATGGAATCTCAGATTTGTTTTGATTTGCATTTCCCTGATGACTAAGGAGGTTGGGCATTTCTTTAAGTGTTTCTCAGCCATTTGATACTCCTCTGTTGAGAATTCTCTGTTTAGTTCCAAGCCCCATTTCTCAATTGGGTTATTCGGTTTGGTGGTGTTTAATTTCTTGAGTTCTTTATATATTTTGGATATTAGACCTTTGTCAGATGTAGGGTTGGTGAAGATTTTTTCCCAGTCTGTAGGCTGTCGCTTGTTCTCTTGACAGTGTCTCCTGCCTTACAGAAGCTTCTCAGCCTCATGAGGTCCCATTTATTAATGGTTGACATTAAGGCCTGGGCCGTTGGTGTTCTGTTCAGGAAGTTGTCTCCTGTGCCAATATGTTCCAGGCTCTTTCCCACTTTTTCTTCTAAGTGGCTTAGTGTCTCTGGTTTATGTTGAGGTCTTTAATCCACTTGGATTTGAGTTTTGTGCAAGGTGACAAATATGGGTCCAGTTTCATTTTTTTACACATAGACCTCCAGTTAGACCAGCATCATTTGTTGAAGATGCTATCCTTTTTCCATTGAATGGATTTGGCTTCTTTGTCAAAAATCAGTGACCATATGTTTGTGGATTTATATCTCGGTCTTCGATTCGATTCCACTGATCAACTAGCCTGTTGCTGTGCCAGTACCATGCTGTTTTAAGTACTATTGCTTTATAGTACAGTTTGAGATCAGGTATGGAGATTCCTCCGGAGCATCTTTTATTGTACAAGATTGTTTTAGCTATTCTGGGTTTTTTGTTTTTCCATATGAAGTTCAGAATTGAACTTTCAATGTCTTTAAAAATTGGGTAGTTATTTTGATAGGGATTGCATTGAATCTGTAGATTGCTTTTGGTAGGATGGCCATTTTTACTATGTTAATTCTCCCGATCCATGAGCAAGGAAGATCACGCCATCTTCTCAGGTCATCTTCAATCTCTTTCTTCAGAGTTTTGAAATTTTTTTCATACAAGACCTTCACTTGCTTAGTTAGGGTAACTCCTAGATATTTTATATTGCTTGTGGCTAATGTGAAGGGTGTGGTTTTCCTAATTTCTTCCTCTGCAAGCTTGTCATTTGTGTATAGGAAGGCTACAGACTTTTTTGAGTTAATTTTGTATCCACCCAATTTGCTGAAGGTGTTTATCAGCTTTAGGAGTTCTCTGGTGGAGTTTTGAGGGTCACTTATGTACACTATCATATCATCTGCAAAGAGGGATAATTTGACATCCTCCTTTCCCATTTGGATACCCTTGATCTCCTTTTGTTGTCTTATTGCTCTGGCTAGAACTTCGAGTACTATATTGAAGAGATATGGAGAGAGTGGGCAGCCTTGCCTTGTTCCCGATTTGAGAGGAATTTCCTTGAGTATCTCACCATTTACTTTGATTTTGGCTATTGGCTTGCTGTATATAGCCTTTATTATGTTGAGGAAAATGCCTTGTATCCCCGATCTCTCTAAAACTTTAAACATGAATGGGTGTTGAATTTTATCAAATGCTTTCTCTGCATCCAAGGAGATAATCATGTGGTTTTTTATTTTCAGTTTGTTTATATGGTGGATTACATTGATGGATTTCCGTATATTAAACCATCCCTGCATGCCTGGAATGAAGCCTACTTGGTCATGATGAATGATATCTTTGATGTGCTCCTGTATTCGTTTTGCAAGTATTTTATTTAGTATTTTTGCATCTATGTTCATAAGAGAAATTGGTCTGAAATTCTCTTTCTTTGTTGAGTCTTTGTGAGGTTTAGGTATCAATGAGACTATGGCCTCATAGAATGAATTTGGTAATTTTCCATCCATTTCTATCTTTTGGAGTAGCTTGAAGAGTATCGGTATTAGCTCGCCCTTAAAGGTCTGGTAGAATTCTGCACTGAAACCATCTGGCCCTGGGCTTTTTTTGGTTGGGAGACCATCGATGATTGCTTCTATTTCTGTAGAGGAAATGGGACTATTTAACTTGTTTATCTGTTCTTCATTCAACTTTGGCAAGTGAAATTGATCAAGAAAATCGTCCATTTCCCTTAGATTTTCAAATTTTGTGGCGTATATGCCTTCAAAGTAGGATCTTATGATTCTTTGAATTTCTTCAGTGTCTGTTGTTATGTCTCCCTTTTCATTTCTGATTTTGTTGATTTCAATACTGTCTCTCTGCCTTTTAGTTAGTTTGGCTAATGGTCTGTCTATCTTGTTGATTTTCTCAAAGAACCAGCTTTTTGGTTTTGTTGATTCTTTGGACTGTTTTCTTAGTTTCTAATTTGTTAATTTCAGCCCTGAGTTTGATAATTTCCAGGCGTCTACTCCTCTTGGGTGTTTCTGCTTCTTTTTTTTCTAGGGCTTTCCAGTTGTGTTGTTAAGATGCTTATGTGCGATGTTTCCAATTTCTTTTTAAAGGCACTTAGTGCTATGAATTTTCCTCTTAGCACTGCTTTCAATGTATCCCACAAATTTGGGTATGTTGTTTCTTCATTTTCATTGAATTTCAGAAACTCCTTGATTTCTTTCTTTATTTCTTCCCTGACCCAGGTGTCATTTAGCAGAGAGTTGTTAGTTTCCACGTACGTGTAGGCTTTTTGTTATTTCTGTTGTTGTGAATTGCAGCCTAAGCGCATGGTGATCTGATAGGATACAAGGTATTATTTCAATCCTCTTGTATCTGTTGAGGCTTGCTTTGTGACCTACGATGTGATCAATTTTGGAGAAGGTTCCATGGGTGCAGAGAAGAAGGTGTATTCTTTCTTGTTTGGGTGAAAGGTTCTATAGATATCTGTTAGATCCATTTGACCCATGGCATTGGTTAATGATGTTATTTCTCGGCTTAGTTTCTGTTTCAATGACTTATCCTTCAGTGAGAGTGGGGTGTTGAAGTCTCCCACTATTATTGTGTGGGGATCGATGTGTGGTTTAAGCTTTTTTAGGAGATCTTTTACATATGTGGGTGCCCTTGTATTGGGAGCATAGATGTTCAGAATTGTGATGTCATCTTGGTTGACTTTACCTTTGATGAGTATGAAGTGTCCTTCCTCATCCCTTTTGATTAATTTTGGTTGAAAGTCTATTTTGTTCGATACTAAAATGGCTACACCTGCTTGCTTCTTGTGACCATTTGCTTGGAATATTTTTTTCCAACCTTTTACCCTGAGGTAATGCCTTTCATTATGGGTGAGATGTGTTTTCTTGGATGCAGAAGAATGTTGGGTCTTGTTTATGTACCCATTCAGTTAGTCTGTGTCTTTTTATTGGAGAATTGAGGCCATTGATGTTGAGAGATATTAATGACCAGTGACTGTTAAGAGTCTTAATTTTGATGTTGTTTCCAGTCGAGCGTTTGTGTAGTTGTGTTTTTGCCATGGGATAGTTATCTATTTCCTGGGTAGTTTTGGTTGTAGCTTGACCCTTTGGGATGGAGTTTTCCTTCTAGTACCTTCTGTAAAGCTGGGTTTGTGGATAGGTACTGTTTGAATTTATTTTTGTCATGGAATATTTTGTTTTCTCCATCAATGGTTATTGATAATTTTGCTGGGTAAAAGTAGTCTGGCCTGGCATCTGTGTTCTCTTAGGGTTTGCAGGATCACTGTCCAGGCCCTTCTGGCTTTTATGGTCTCTGCTGAGAAGTCAGGTGTAATTCTGATAGGTTTACCATTAAATGTTATTTGGCCCTTTTCCCTTGCCAGCTTTTAATATTTTTTCTTTGTTCTGCATGTTTTGTGTTTTTGATTATTATGTGGCGGGCAGTTTTCTTTTTCTGTGGTCAATCTATTTGGTTGTTCTGTAGGCCTCTTGTATGTTTATATTGCATCTCTTTCTTTAGATTGGGAAATTTTTCTTCTATGATTTGTTGAGAATAGTTTCTGGGCCCTGGAGTCTGATGTCTTCTCTTCTTCAATGCCCTATTATCCTCAGATTTCTTTCTTCTTTCATGGTGTCCTTATTTCTTGGATGTTTTGTTGTCAGGAGTTTTCCAGATTTGGCATTTCTTTAATGGTTGATTCAATATCTGTGATGTATCTTCTAGCCCTGAGATTCGTTCTTCCATCTCTTGGATTCTGTTAGAAAAGCTCACCTCTGTGTTGCTCGCCTTCTTCTCTGAGGTCTCCCGTTCTCGTTTTCTTCTGTCTGTGTGGTTATCATTGAATCCATTTTCATTTTCAGATCTTGAACTGACTTTTGATTTCTTTCATCTTATTTTTTTATATTCCTGAGTTTCTTCCATTGCCTCTTTATAGGTCTTCAGAGCTTGAACCGTTTTAGTGATTTCTTTCATCTGGTTGTTTGCATTTTCCTGCAATTTTTCCAGTTCCACTCTATGTGCTTCTTTTATGTCTCTCACCTGTTTGTCTTCGTCTTCTGCATTTGATTACGAATTTTATTTGTTTCCTCCATTATCATCCTCATTACTAAGGATTTGAGGTCATTTTCTTGTATTTCCGTTGTATTTGAGTTCTCTGGGTGGTTTTCTTTGGGATAGCTGGAAACTGGAGACGCCATGTTGTTTTTGGGGTTTTTTGCGTATGATTTTTTCGTTGTCCTTTAGACATCTTGCCGTCTTTGTTTTTGTTGGGTAGCTTCCAGAGTTGAATGGAGGGTGTCTGACGATAGATTCACTTGTTTTCTTACGATTTCCCTAGGCTGCGAGCTCAAGCTTCACTGGTGTGGATGTTAGGAGGTTAGCCCTGTTGTTCTGGTCTCTCACAGCCAGTGATCCTCAGTCCCCCTCTGCTGTGGATCCTGCAATTGTTCTGGGTCTCTGAATGAGCGTTGGGTCAGGCCAAGGTATCCACAGCCTTCTGTGTTCCCTGCCAAGTCCAGCCAGGAGCACTGGGACCGAACCACGGGCAGAACTCAGCTAGATTCTCAGGGCCTGAACGTCTGCCAAGCTCAGCTAGGGATTTTGGGCCCAAAATGCACACAGGGCCCAGCCAGAATTTTTGGGCTGGACTACGCACCAAGCTCCACTAGGGCCTTTTGGCCCAAAGTGCGTGCTGTGGTCATTTATTGACTCAGGGCCCGAAACTGACCACCAATCTCAGCCAGGAATTCTGGATTCAAACTGTACACTGTGTCCAACCAGAGTCTTAGAGCTGGTGGAACCGAGAGCTTCTGTCCCAGCCTGTGCCACAGCAGGAGAACTGCGGCTGCTCTGAGTTAGCGCCAGTGGTGGAACAAGTGCTCCGCCCAGACTGTGTCCCTGCAGGGGAGCTGCCGCTGAGCTGAGGTGGTGCCTAGGATGGAACCGAGCACGTCACCAAGCCTGCGCCACAGCAGGAGAACTGCGGCTGCTCTGAGTTAGTGCCAGTGGTGGAACAAGTGCTCTGCCCGGACTGTGTCACCGCAGGGGAGCTGCCGCTGAGCTGAGGTGGTGCCTGGGATGGAACCGAGCACGTCACCAAGCCTGCGCCACAGCAGGAGACTGCGGCTGCTCTGAGTTAGCGCCTGTGGTGAAACCAAGTGCTCTGCCCAGACTGTGTCACCGCAGGGGAGCTGCTGCTGAGCTGAGGTGGTGCCTAGGATGGAACCGAGCACGTCACCAAGCCTGCGCCACAGCAGGAGAACTGCAGCTGCTCTGAGTTAGCGCCTGTGGTGAAACCAAGTGCTCCGCCCAGACTGTGTCACCGCAGGGGAGCTGCCGCTGAGCTGAGGTGCTGCCTAGTGTGGAGCAGCGTGCTCAACTAAGCCTGCGCCACAGCAGGGGAGCTATGGCCACGCTGAGTTAGTGCCTCAGGCAGAATTGTTTGCTGGGCCGGGCCAATACCCGGGACTCTGGGGCCGAACTGTCCGCCGAGTCCAGTCTGGGTCCAAAGGCTCCACGCGACCCAAATCCTGCCCCGAGTCCCCTCTCCCGTAGCAACTCCCACCAGCCACCACACCAATCTCCTCCACCGGAAGGCTATGAGCTGCAAACCTCAGCCGCCGCTGCTGGTGCCGCTGGTGCTGCTGCCTCTGCCGCTGCCGCTCCGATCAGAGAAAAACCACACTCCTCCCGTGTGCAGGGGCACGCAGGTCCTCCATGCATTTTTTTTTTCAATTCAGGTAAGAAGAATGAAAGTAGTTTAGGCTGGACATGGTGACACATACCCCTAATCTCAGCACATGGGAGACTGAGACAGGAGGATCATGAGTTTTAATACAGTATGTACTAAATAGTGATAATTAGTTTCAAACTGTCCTAAATAAATAAACAAATGCACTATTAGGAAAGTTCAGGTATTAGGTATTTCTTGAACTCAATCCATTTCAGGAATAATATTAAAATAGTTGTTAAAACAAGTGTTACGGATATTGGCCTATCCCACAAAGCAGAAGCTTTTAGCTTCTTTGTTGTACCAGGTGTTAGCTCTTGACTTACCATGTCATAGAAATATCTAGGCCTTCTGGTTCAGGAATCTAGGTATGTGCACGTCTAGTGGGTTAGTGCAGGACACAGAGAGACAAGGGCAGCCTCTTCGCAGCTCATAGTCTCACTCCATATGCCTTATGGTTATTAGTCCTGACTGTTCACTTATGTCATCTCCAAGGGACACTTATTCTTTAATTCCCCATGTATATATTTTAATTCACTCAGCATTAAATAGGCTATTATATGCAAGCGCCGGTAAAAACTGTCTATTGTTAAAGTAAGTCCTCATCTCCCACTCTCAGTGTGTTTCCGTTTGGGCTTAAATCCTGTTTCCCTTGACATTCTTGTACCAGATGTCCTAGGTTTTACCTTAAAGAGAAAAGAATTGCTCTTCAGTGGAGCAATTGAGTCTTCAGAAATGGGAACTTATGTTCAGCTTATCAAATTTGGATCCAGCTCCTTCTCTGTGATAATTAACATGCAATGATATCCCAGAGTCTTTCCCTCTGGCAGGGCCCTGGCCGACTCTGAGAGGTTCAGGCTGGTTCTGAATAACACCAAGATAAATCTCTGCCTTTGTCACACTGTTGAGTTGCTAATAAAAAGAGCAGGCAAGCATTGTGGCTGGCTTTCTTTGGTCAGAGAGCTCTAATGGTGTGTCAGGATTATATAATTCACCCTCCAAGAGCATCCAAAAGAGAGATAAATTGTTTGGTTGGGAGAAATTAAGCGCGGATTGATCCTATCTGTTTTAATTTAACACAGGACAGCTTAGACTACTCCAAGGAGCAGATGGGCTATTGATCTGACAATAGGATAATCAGAGCATCAAAGCTGGGGTGGGAGAGTGAGGGGAGGAGCTTCTGAAGCACTTGGGACTTTGCCAGCATTTTCCTCTTGGAATGAAAGCCATCTTTTAATTGGGCACACGCCTTTGCCTCCTAACGGTCCTTATTATGGGTGACAGCTCCCAAGGTCTGGACCTGCACGGAGCTTTCCTGTTACAGAGCTTATACTGGGCATGCTGCTTGGCACAGGGACGCAACTTGGCAGTGGAAGGGTGCAAACTGTGGGGGAGGGGAGTGAGGCGTTGGATACTGTGCTCTGGGAAGCCACTGCAAAAAAGATGGAAGACAGAGATAGCACAGTCGGAATTAGAATCATCTGGTTGAACTTGGGAGCTATAGTCTTTCTTCTTGTTGGAGTGAAATTTTCTTGGGAGTCAGGCAAAGGTGTATGTTGAAGCCGAATGTCTCCAGGATGTTGAGGTTGTGGTGATGAGTGGGGTCAGGGCATTTCCGCTGTAACCCCAGCTTTGCTTGTGAGTCAGGCGTCTCCTCTGGCTTATGGACAGGCAGTTAAAAGCCTACTGCCCCGAGATGCTTCTGATGGGTCAGACAGAGTTCTTGGGATGCTATAGTGGATGCTAGGTCAGGGTGCCCTGACACATAACCCAGCTGAAGACCCAGCCATGGCCAAGTATCAAAGGGCAAATGCAGACCATGGGGCCAGGGAAAGGACAAATGGGTCCTGAGAGTGACACTTGGGACTTTTACAAGCTGAGTATGCCTGACTTTGAGAAGGCAGGCTCACTGATGCCAAGGATCCTCTTTGGGGATGAGGTGGTGGTGGCAGGCCATGGAGAACCATAGTTCACTCAGGGTTGTGGTCTTTTGGTAGGTCTCTGAGGAGTGACCGGTGCAACAGGAATGTTCAGAGCTTTGTTGTCTCTGTGAGAAGGCATTAACTCCTAGAAATCAAAGCTGAATTGCTCTTGGTAAGGGAAATGACAATAGTGACACAAACTTAGTCCTTTAGTTGAGGACAAGTGGAAATGGTGGTTATACTTTCTCCCTACACTCCCCTCCTTTCCCCATCATCCTACCTTTCACCCTACCAGCCTAGCACCTCCAGTGATCTTCCTTATGACTCTGAGTTAGAAAGGACCCATATCTCTTCAGGATATCACCACTATTTCCTGAGTACTCCTCCCACAATGGGAACTTAAAGAGACTTATACTAACCTTAAATCAGGCACATGTATCTAGAAGGAGCCTTCTAACTGAGGTAGCAGCATCAACACCCACCCTACGATTACTGAAAATATCTTGGATATATGATGAGAGAGTGAGGGCAGAGAAGACTTTAAAAGAAAGGAATCCACTTGTCCATTTTTTCATTCAGGTTGAGGATCTATTATTACAAACTTCTAAGACTTGGTGGAGTTGGGAGCAATTTTGCTGGCTTTATGGAATTTGCATCCCAGAAGAGTAAGAATAGCTATAAGAATCCACTTCAGATATTGTGTGCTATGAAGATTTATCTTTTAATTTTTTGTTTATACAATGTTTTTAACTGAAATAAATTATATCACATTTCCTCTTCTTCTTTCTCTCCCTCTAGTCCCTACCAGAGACCCTCCTTTGAAACTCTCCCACATTCTCCCACTCAGGTTGATAGCCTCTTTTTTTTTTTTGTGTGTGTGTGTGTGTGTATATATACATTCATACACATATTTGGGTGTATATATCTAAGATTATAAGAATAAGATTTATAATGCATAAGAAATTATGCTGGTCTAGCAAAGTGGTGACTTCAGATTCTTTTCAAAGGTCTATGACCTCACTAGTCCTGGGAAGATGGCTGGGTTTCCATTAGTAGGTATGATTTCCCTTCTGTTGAGTGGTCATTAAATCCAATTAAATAGCTGTTAGTTGCTCTCTTTCTCTCTCTCTCTCTCTCTCTCTCTCTCTCTCTCTCTCTCTCTCTCTCTCTCTCGTGTGTGTGTGCCACTTATTGCACCTTTATGCCTATCTTGGCTAGGAAGATTTTTAAAAGTCCAAATTATACTAAACTTTGTGCTTTTCATTTCTATATCAAAATGAAGCTTTAAAGTTAAACAAAGACCATCCACTCTAAGTACTTTATATATTTCTGTTATTCAGGGGTCAGCTGATAGGGGAATTTTACACATTTGTCATTTCTGATTTTAATTAAGTTTTATAGGAGTGACAACAGGTCCATGATTTAACTTAAATATTCCATTTCGATTTTTTTTTTCATACAGCAAATTCTGCTTTCTTTTTTAAAAGGCTCATCTTGGGGAAAGCAGAATTTTTGATGCCCAAAATGATAGTGACTTTCTTTTTTCCACCTAAGAAAAATACCAGCTAAAAGAATGCAAGATTCTTGCCATAGTGGAAAAATAATAAAGTATATTAATAGATGAGCAAATGGATCTTGCTGGGAAACATTTTACCCTTTCAGTGGTCTCACAGAGATAGAATGGTCCTCGAGCTTAAAGACTTTTCTTCATTATTACCTTTTAGTTCTTTTTGAAAAAGGACTAAAATGCCTTTCAATTAAAATTGCCAAATCATTTGAAGTTGAGCCTTCGAATGCCTCAGGATCAGAGGCCCCTAGTGAGGGGATACTGGAGGCCACATGTTGGTGCATCTTGTTAGAAATCTGGCCTGGCTTCCCTCTGCTTTTCCTGCAATTACAGTGTGGTCATGCTAACTGGGCCTGGGGCTTCACCTGTGGCTGCAAAAGCAGTAAAACTTAACACATGCACTGAAGGTAAAGAGATAAAGACAGCAAGCCAAGCTAAAGACTGTTCAGCTAGGAGTGAAAGCATCTTCCATTTGCTGATCCCAAGCTGTTTAGTTTCAGGGGGGTAGATGCCATTCAAATCCACTTACAACTGTAGACCTTTGCACAGGGGTCCAAATGGATAAGATGGATGCTAGAGAGAGCTAGAAGCAAGAGACACAGAGGTTTTGGGCTCAGCTGGCCCCCTTTGGTGTTCCAGCTTCAGACTTGCTAGGGAGGTGACTGAGCTGTGTGACCTAACCTAGGTGTCTTCATCTACTATCTTGAATCAAGAAACTTACAGTACCTGGTGAATTCTAGGAGGTGGTTAGAAGGTTAATGAGTTCATGTACTTAAAGCACATGGCAGTGACTACTGAACATTAAACATTATGTAAGTGTGGGCTGTTACTAACCCTGGATCTTAATTTTTTTTCCTCAAAGAAGGAGACTAATTAACACCAACATCTTGCATTGCCCATGCTGTCCAAGTGCCATGCTACACAGTGCAGAGTTTTCTGAATAGTGGTATAACGAACAAACAGGAATTGGTTTATCCCATGTAATTTTCTATAGTTTGAAAATTTCAATTTAGATGTTCTGATTTTTTCCCACTAATTTAATCACAATTCAACTAGTGAAAAAAAAAATCAGTCTCAACCAAACTCTTGTTTATAATATTTTTATGTTACTTGTGGCTGGCACTGAGCATCTCCAGAAAGGATTTTTATTAAAAATGTTATACAAAAATCAATACATTACATTAAAAATTATGAAAAATATGACAAATGAGAAAAACAGCTCATTATTTATTAGTAGATCTAGAAGTTATGGAAGGTCCTTTTGAGATACTTACAGATGGACAAGACATATCGTTCAGTGCAACGCAATCCAGTGTGACTGAAATACTTCCTGTAGATTTGTAAAATATCAGGTCTATGCCAGCTGAGCAGCATAGGAGAGGCGAGGCTTATATTCTCCCTTCACAGAGAATTCTCAACTTCAGAGGAAGATTAGAGAATTGCACATACAACTATGAAAAAGTTGTGAAGTGGTGTAGTTCTCAGTGGGGCTCTAGGCTCAGGCGCTTAATACAGAGGAGGATTTACAAGTGATACCACTTAACCTTTCATGCAATCAGAGTTTTGTTCCACAACAAGATTCATTTCCAATCTCATGACCCAGTTCTTCATTTACTTGTTTCTCGGTTCCTGAGTACTTGCACCCACATCACAGTTGTGGAAGAAATTCGGATTAGCAGAGCGTTCCATCAGTCAGATGCCTTGTTCCTAAGGGAGACCAATCTTTTTATGTCAGGCCCTCAGCTAATTGGACGAGGCTTGCCCACAACTTGGAAGATTTTTCTGCCTTATCCAAATATGTTAATTTAACCTAAATGACTTTAATAAGAAAACATAAAATAATTATCGACCAAATTCTTGCTACTATGACCTAGGCAAAAAAAAAAAAAAAAAAAAAAAAAAAAAAAAAAAAAAAACACTCTTAGGCACTGTCCCTGTTCCTGCAGACTTTACAGTCTAGAATGAAATGTAGTGTGAGAGCTTACTGCTTTGTGTAGTTGTTGCTAATGATCCTGGGGGATTTTGGGTAGTAGAGGTGAGGAAAGGAAGCAGACAGTATAACCTGGAGATAATGGAGAGAGAATTTCACAGTAAGCAGATAACCAAATTGACCCTGAATGTGGAAGTACATACAGTCTTTGTCAGAAGGCAGAAAACACAACACATGGAGAAAACAAAAGGAACTGATGAGGAAATCCAACACACACACACACACACACACACACACACACACACACACGCACGCACGCATACACGCACACTTGCACAGACATGTACATATACTGTAATCAGAGCTCAAAAGTTGAAAGTTTCCAAAACCAGCCTGGCTATTGTGCTATGCTGTTTTTAAATTTTTTATTACTCATTTAAACTCTAGCAGCAAGGAAGTAATTTTCCATATGGATAATGTTGTTCGTAAAACTGCTCATCAGAAAATGACTTTTTCTCACTGCTTACTTTACCATTGTTAGCTATTGCCTTCCTTTTAATAATTTTCTGGTATAGATACCAACTTAAACAATATGACATCTTTAAATGATATATATGTCTATACATGTATCTGGCATTGTATAAATATTATATGTAGCTCATTAAAATTTACATGTCAGATTATTTTGTCTTTATATCAAGAAGCATGGAGATAGAGGGTTTCAGACAGGCCAATTGCATTGCATGTCCATAGTTACATAAGCATTTAATGAAAATGTCAGAATTCTAACCTGGGATCTTTCTCACTTTGGCTATTTCAGCTACACCAGGAAGGTCACAAGAGTGTATCTGGACTCACACCAAGTAATTGAAAGCAGTGATTGGGCATGTATGAATGCCATTCACGTGCAACAGGTGGGGGTTACAGCTCATGTCTCCGCTGAAAGAGCAGGTGTTACTCTACTCCAGCCAAACATTCCCATCCAGGAGAGCAAAATTCTGTTGCAAAAACTCTAAATTCCAAGAGACACTGGAATTCTGTATTTCTTTTTTCGTCATTTCTTCCAAAATATAAAATATCTTTACTTTAAGTGCTGGCTCCAATACATAAAAACACCATGTAGGCCAAATTAAACACGTCTTCTGGCTGGGCGGCCCACGAGTCACCAGTTTTTGACTTTTGGTCTATTCTCTTATTCCTCCTGATATGTAAACATTTCTAACACCTTAATATTGTAGCACCCCAAAGTGTTTAAATACGTAGGAATAATGTTTGTGAAGTTAAATGTGGTCCCGTGTGACTTTCATCAAGCCATAGGAGGTCAAGGGAGGACATTATATTCTTACAGTCCTCGAAGAAACAGGAGTTGTGGAATTAACATACCTATCCCAGTGGACACACAATTGAAAAATAATTTGCACCATCTAGTCAAACACTGTCCTCTTTGAATTATGTATCTGTTTCAGCATTACACAAGCCAGAAGGTATTAAACTAACCAGGGATCTAGAGTATGGAAGGAAAAAATATCAATAGTTTTTCATAGGCTAGTGGTCAAAGAAATTAAGCTTCTAGAAATGTGAAACTGGTCAGAAATCAGAAGTAAGTTGGAAAGTGAGGTCTTGGGTGTTTTCAGCCTCTAAAGGCATGAAATCAGAGCCTCCCTAATGGTGGGCATCAATCATGATTACAATGACATCAGATTGAGAGATGTCTCAGAATCATCTATGATTTATCTGTTGAATATGCAATTACTAAGAACTTAACATCTTCCAAATAGCACGTGGCTTCCGGCATCTCTCTCATCCTCTTCTTTCCAGTCTGAAATGATAGCTGGAAGCAGGAGTCCTGGGACAATGGCATGTTAAAAAGTGATTATCCACTTTTTATTATATTTGAAAATATAATACAATTCCTTAATGTCTTGACTCTAGCCATGGAAATGATTGTTCTTGGGATGAAGTAAAACGGCAGGCATTGCATTCTGAAAACCATCTAATGTTCTTTGGACAATGTAGTGCCTGTAACATCTTCTTATTGGCTCTGTTGTGCCCAAATGAACAAACTGTCTAAAAATGATAAATAATACATCTTGGATAAAAATTTGGCAATATTAATGAACACGAGCTTTAACTTCTGCTTTCTGTAAAATGTAACTCAGTATTTTATGATGTCATCCCAAATAATACAATATTATACAGTATGGGTTTTAGCATTCAAAGATATTCCACGGTCTTACAGAATTGAATTTAGATAAGTCATGTCTGTGTGTGTGTGTGTCTGTGTGTGTATGTGTGTTGTGTGTGTGTTGTGTGTGTGTGTGTTGTGTATGTGCCGGTACATGTGTGCACGAGCATGTTGAGACCAGAAGTCAACCTTGAGTGTTGTTTCTCAGGTGCTTTCCACCTCGTCTTTGAGATAGGGTTTGTCATTGGCCTAGAACTTGCCAAATAGGCTAGACTGACTGGCTAATGAGAACCATAGAGCCACCTATCTCTGACTCTCCTGTTCTAGGATTATAAATGTACGACTTCACCCATTTTTCTGTAAAACATGAGGTTGAGAGGATTACATTCAGGTCCTCATGTTTTCAAGACATTTCACCCACCGAACTATTGTTCTAGCCTTTAGATAAGTCTTTTTTAGGTAACTCTTACTTGACAACAGGTGTGCTATGCCCTAGGGAATCACAGGGAAGCCAGGTTCCTTTAGCCTTGAGTAGTAGTAGAACATAAAACCTAGTAGGCAAGACACCATGTTACGTCAATTTTATGTAACCATAGGCCAGTGACTGGCTTCTGGGAGGCTGATGGACCTTGGAGAGTAAGAAAAAAAATGTGCAAAGTCAACTGTTACTGTTTGGTGCCATGGTGTCTCTGTGTGTGCTCTATGGATGAATGATTCTTTGTTGAGAGAGGAGGGCAGGATGCTGGGACACGGAAGGCATGCCAGTGGAAGCAAATAAGAGAGATACAGGTAGGAGACAGCGTGAGAGGGTTTGAAGTAGTGATGAGCAGGCAACTGGCAGGACGGGGGAGCATGGAGATCAAGTACACTGAGGGAACACAGCTGCAGAGCAGATGAAGAGAAAAGATACAACAGCAAAGTAACAAATAGCAAGCAACAAGCCAGGGACTTCAGATTCCAGTAGTGAGAAAGTGTGATGGGAACAGAATCCACAACAGCTACCTCCAAATGAAGGGATGCCTGCTAACATCTTCCCGGAAGTGTTTCTTCCTCCTCTTTCCTCAGTAGAAGAGGAATCCCTTAGCTCATTTCAGGGGAGGCTGATGGGAGCACCTGGATATCTGGGAGTCAGGAACAAGCACACATTAGTATAAATTGTCCAGCGTGAATTACCTAGCCTTACTCTAGGCCATGTGAAACACTCTCTGTGATCAAATGGTTTAATCAGTGACAAATGTTTTTCCTTTAGTTCACTGTCACAGAGCATAGGCTATTTTCATAAATTACAATCCTCAAGCTCAATCTTAATATGTATATATATATCCAGAAAATCATGGAGGTTGGCCTTCTAGCCCAAGGGTCACTTGTCCAGTTATGATACTTGCTTATTGATATGCAAAGCCTTCTTCCTGTGTCATTGCAGGGGAAAGTGACAGGAAATATACAAGGAAGATCTTGAGATCTTAAGGAAAGTGCGGCTAGAGGAGACAAAGTATCTACACCATTCCTGCCTCAATTTTAGCATCAAATAGTTTAAAAAATATATTTAGGCATCTTTCTCTGTATTGATGGTAGGAAATCAAAATACTGGGGGAATTGTTAAAATAGATTTAGATATCTGGGAATCATTTCTTAGGAAAAATGTACTTTGCATAGCTAATGTAAAAACCATATGCAAAGTTGGCATCATGTCTGTGCTATGGATGAGGAGGCTGAAGCCCAGAGGATGAGTGGAAACAGGATAGCATGGTGCCGCTCTGGGATCTGAACTCCCACTAACTGAACACTCATCTCTGTTATTTCTTCGTGTATCACTCTGATTAACTGGTGCTTGATTTAGGTTGGGCCACCTTTCCTTCTGTCCACAATCCTCCTTTTGCCTTTCATGAACATCCTTTTATTATCTAATACAGGCTGGAGAGATGGCTCATCCGTTAGAGGCTAGGCTCACAACCAAAAATATTTATCCGTTAGAGGCTAGGCTCACAACCAAAAATATTTATCTAGTACAAACTTGGTAGATGGAACCACTGGTCACCAGTTGCTCAGTTCAACTCTGGTCCTCAGATGGCCCTTTTGCCTTTTCTTTGGATTTTTCTACTCATCAGATGTTATTTCTTTGCCAACTGAGGTTCAAATATGCTTCATTTTCCTCTATCTCCATCACTTCTAGCATGTTCTGTCTTCTTACTTCTCAGCTCTTTGTATTATTTTCTGTCTACTTTGCCTCAAAATCCAATATTTAGATTTAAGCAGAGGGAACTTAATACTAGATCTAGCATTGTACAAAAATCCTTTTATGTTTCTAGTGAGGATAAAATGAAACCTTTCTCATCTTGCCACAAACCTGTTGCTTGATTTTATAGCCTGGTATCCATTCATATCCTTTCATTTGCATGTTTAAGGCATTATGGATTTCTTTCAGTATCAAAACTTGGAAATTTACTCTTCTTTAACATATAATGGTCACACTTTTTTTCTACCTACATGGAATATTCTCCCTATCTTCATTTTTCTCTTCTTTTCCTCCACCTCTCTGTTTTCTTTCTTGAAACTAAATTCTATTCATCTATTGGGCTTATTTTTTTTCTTTTTCTTTTTAAATCTATTATAATTTGTTTATATTACATCCTGATTGTTATCCCCTCGCTTGTGTCTTCCTGTTCCTACTCTTTCTCTCTCTTCTGCCCTATTCCTTTCCCCTAGGCCTCTGACAGAAGGGACCTCCTCCCCCACCATATGACCACAGCCTATTAGGTCTCATCTTGATAGCCTGCTTCCTCTTCCTTTGTGTGCCATGGGGCCTCCCCACTAAGAGGAAGTGATCAAATAGGGGGCACCAGAGTTCATGGAAGAGGCAGTTTCCAGTCTCCCCACAACCATGGAGAATGAACCGTCCATTGGCTATGTCTGTACAGGGAGTCTAGGATCTTCTTTTAAATAAACTTCAGCAAATTGATTCACCCAGGTCAAGATGATCATACTCTCAGATAGGCATAAAGAACGGCAAAGTTGTTCCAGTGAGGAAGATGGATGCGAAGGTTATTGGCTCAGGAAAAGCCAAGTCTAAGGGTTAAGGTCAAGCTCAACAGACAAAGGTTGTCGCGCAGACCCTAAAGCAAGCACAGTGATAATTTATAGAGAGCTGAGTGTGTCTAGTTCCCGTGGCTCTCAGCAAGGATACCTCTGTGATCTGCCTTGTGATTACTTAATTTTTCCATAAAAACTAGACAAGAAATGTGAAGTATACTGAAAAGCAATACCTTAGTTAACCCAGATACTTACAGCACAGTCAGGCTGTGCTGTGTCCTTATGTATGCTGTATGCTGTATGCTTATATATCAGAGCATAAGACATCCTAGATGACAACGGGGCATATTTTCTCATCTATGTTCAGCATTTTGAAGTTGTAAATAACCTATAACACTTCCAAAAATTCAAATTAGGATTCTATAAAGTAAACATTGTTTATGAGGCATGGGGTTGGTTCAATGAAGGCAGAGATAATGGAACGTATTTGTCATTTGGGGGAAAAAAAAACATTTAAAACAAAGGCTGCAGCTCCTGGAAGTAGATTCTGAGACATACAACCAAACACTGGATGATATGTAAGGAGTCTTGTGGAAAAGTGGGCAGAAGGAGAAAAGGATCTGGAAGTGACAGGAGGTCCACAAGAAGACCAACAGAGCCAACTAGCCAGAGCCCAGAGGGGTATGCTGAGACTGAAGCACCAACCAAGGACAATGCATGGACTGCACCTTGTCTCCCTACAAAGATGTAGTTGATGGGCAGCTCAGGCTTCCTGTGGGTCCCTTAGAAAGGGAAGCAGGGGCTGTCTCTGACATGGACTCTCTGGACAGCTTTTCAATTAGATTACTTCTTCTGGTGGGACTGACTTGCCAGGCCACAAGGGGAAGAGGCCATGCTCAGTTGATAGGACTTGAGCTGTGGTGGATGGGAAGAGGGGCTCCCCTTTTCTGTGAGATAGGGAAAATGGGATGGGGGAGGGGGATGGTGGGACTGGGAGGTGAGGAGGGACAACCACCACCAAAGGCCAAAGACATATTTAACTTCTTTTAAGTCAGGCAGGTCTCAAAGATGATTTACCTCTGTGAACATCAGCTTCTTCCTCAACTCTGAGTATACCTACTTCCCTGACCACCAAAGCCATTTGGAGGTTTAAATAAATTAACGAATGGAGACCATTCTATAATATTAAAGTAATAATGAAAAATTCAGTTTTTAGTTATTGTTAAAATTATGAATGATACATAATAAAACAGTGGTGTTATTGTTCATAGCAATGTGGTGGGATACTATAGTCATGAGTGTTAAGCAATATTAATTGTCAGTTATCATATGAGACAGCTATATATTTGAATATTTCTCAGCAGACCTTTCAGGCAGGTGTTCCTGCCTCCAGAGAGAAGAGGTGAGTGCATTAATTGTGGACACTTTGCCCCTAAAGAGAAGATGAGAGTGCCATAGAGTCTGTCTATGAGCCACTTGGACTGTCTCATGTCAGCCCTGACTTTGGGATGGCTTTCCTTAAAGGTTCTTGAAGCAGTGACAACCAGTGCTTCTGTGAGGGGAAAATGTAAGCCTGATTTTTTTTTTAACACTCACTCCTCTCAATGAGTGGTGGGAGTAAAGGGAAAAGTCAACAGTGACAGAACCATTACAATGGACGTCCTTTCTCATTGAAGGACACAGAGAACCATAGCTTGCAATGTTCCTGCAACAGCCACCTGTGTTAGTCAAACACTTTTGAAAAACTCATCTGTTTATGTTACAATAGCCATCTTTGGAATTGATTTCATGGGTAATTACAACTCACTATGCCATCAGCTTTGGTAACCGGCCCTGGACAGCATTCCGTCCCCAACCCCCCCCCCCCCATTCCTTCTTTCTCTTCCTGCCTTCGTTCTTTTGTCTCTCTTTCCTTCCTTTTTTTCCAAAGTAATTTCACATTAATTTGACCCCTAGTGACAGCCCCAGGAGGGATGAATTATAGATGATAGTGTCTTCATTTTTACAGGAGAAGAAAATGAGACACAGAAACAAGTGACTTGCCTCAGAACACAGAAAGTGGTCATGGTCAAGTTGGAAGAAGACTACAAATCTCTGACTTCTGGTCCAGGGTCCTTCTCAGTAATCATTGCTTTTTCTCAGAGAGTTTGTGGAAGTAATGCTTTCAAAGGGAGCTTTAACTGGGTAACGCATACATATCTGCACATATCGGAGGCAACCTTGATCCTTCCAAGTTTGCATGTACATGCACAGGTTATCTTTGGACCAGAATATTGCAGCCCCAGAGGATTGTATCCTTATGCCAGGATATACGTTAGAGCTGAAAGCCTTAGGAAAGCTCAGATTCCTGTAGCCTACACCATTCTCTCTCAAGGGAAGGCGTTATTGGAGTAGCATGAAAGGCCGAGCCATCATAACAGCAAACACTTGGAGGTCCTTACTGAGTTGTCGGACCTGCTCTTCACAAGTCTGCCTGCATCGTCTCACTTAATTGTCATAATCATCCCACAATGTATCTACTTACTTATTTACATGAGAGTTTAAGACAGAAGAAGTTAAATGTTTGCCCATATTACACAATTAACCCCCAGAATGGCTGGATTTGAATCCAAAACATCTGGAGTCACGGTTACTACGTGTAACCATTGTGCATAGATGCAGCATGCACATGCTCATATAATTTCAGGATTCCCAGTGTGTTTGGTGTTCTTATCATATCATTGTACTAGCTATCCTATTGTTTTCCAATTTGAACCACAGTTTTGGGATCTATGAATCTCTCTGAAGGTAATTTCTGTATAGTAATTCCTACTGTAGTGACCTCATATTTATCTTTGCAACCCTGTCAATTCCAGAATTTTTGACAGTTTTTCTACTGTCATCTCCTCCTTGAGTCATTACAGAAAATTCCAGACACATTTGTAAGATAAGCTTTTATTGCCTGTAACAAGCTTCGTTAGGAGGAACCCAGTCTCCCTTAGCATGGATACTTACCATCTTAAGTCTTAGTGCTCCCTAAACATGTCTGTATTGTTGGATTCATGTTTTTAATTACTAATACTAAAAAAATCACATTTATTTATTTGTATGTGTGTGTGTGTGTGTGTGTGTGTGTGTGTGTGTGTGTGCGTGTGTGTGTGTGTGTGTGCATGTGTGCCTTTTGGGAGATAGGGAGCACGTGACATAATGGCATTCAGAGATCAGAGGACAACTTTAAGAATCCATTTTTGTCTCCTGTCATGTGGGGCCTGGGGATTGAACTCAGATGGCCAGGCTTAGCGTCAAATGCTTTGACCTGAGTCCTCAACTTGGCTGTGATGAGTAACTGTTGGTTTAATCTGTTTTTCCTGTCAGTATGTGTTCATCTGGGAAGGAACATATGTCTTTGCTTGAGGTGGTAATTCACTTCTGAATGATGAGACTGAATGAAGCAGGGTCAACAGAGGCAAAGTACAGACAGTGTTGATAGAGTACCTGGCCCCAGCTGTATCTGAAGCTCCAAAGTTCTTGCTTTCATGAACTGAGCCCAAAGAAACCTTTTCTTTATGCTCATTCTAGGTTCAGTTGTGTTTCTGTTACTCGAAGCTGAAAGATGTATTGCTTCTGCCTGCAAGGGGTCCTGCTTAGCCCTGTAGATGAACCATTTGCAAAGGGAGCCCGGGACAGCTCAACTCCAGGAGAGCCATCAAACCTCAACAGAGGTGTCCTTAGCTACTGGGTGCTCAAAGTCAGAGCAGATTGGACAGCATATTGACAACACCTGAAAGTGCCTCAGCCCTCTCAAACGTGAATCTGCAGGTACACAAGTTACCTAGGAAACGTGTTGAGCGATGTGGTCTTGGAAAAGCTGCTAAAAGGACATAGCAAAGGATATTAGGGCCCCTTTTCCATAAAGGGTGACACCAAAGATGTATTTGGAGGGATGCTATGAGTTATGGAAAGGAGAAGGAGAGGTTGTGATATTCCAGTAAGACAAAGCAGTGGGGATTAGCATCCTGGGAACTTTGCACACAAGGTTAGCAGAGGACAGTGGGATGAGGCTCAGAAAGAAGAGATGTGGTTTGGTTTTTTTTTTTTTTTTTTGTGAGTCACAGGAGACATTTACAGTAGCAGCACATTATTTTGAGGGGTCTTCAGGCCAATGTGATGACTTCAGTGACTGGAAATCCATGGCAAAAGAAGAATTATTATATGACTCTTAATAGTCATCACCTCAGGGAACAATCTGCTTCCTGGATTTGCCACGGATACATTTAGAAAGTGTTACGAATTACCACCAATGTCTCAAAAACACACAGGACACATCACAGCCAAATTCCTCCTTTTCCATAATCGCTGCCCTTTCCCTTTTAAGGGCTTGCTTTGAATTGATCCAGGGGATCAATGGCAAACCTCAAGCCTTTCCCTGATGGCCATTTCCAAGGGTGTTGCGATATGAATGTCGGCCAGTCACTGCGTTTCTCTGAGTCACCCTCACCATTTTGCAAAGAGATGGTTTGGCAGCACCGCTTTTTCTCTTTTCCAGTTTCTTTGAGCACTACTTCTGAGGCCAGGCTGGGATAGGAGAAGATGGAGCTTGGTATAAAAAGGAGGCAAGATAAGATTGCATAAAATTTATGATGTGACAGAGCAGGCTCATTTTGCTTCATGAATAATGGTTAATCACTGGTTGAATCAGAGACTATTTACTAGCTCCTTCTCATAAATCAGGCCAGAGGAATAGAAATATTTATCATGGGCTACTATCATGTGACTTTAATATGGCCAAATATTTTAATAAGATTGAAGATGCTTAGACAGGAATGGCTTAAATGATGGCAGATCTTAAGACATTAAGAGAGGAACCTAAAAGTTTTGAAGGCAAGCTCTGCCCTTTAAACACGAAGCTCGCATGGTACTTGTACATTTTGATAACCTGCCTGCTGTGCCCCTGGCACCTGAGATGTGCTCCAGATTTATGGTATCTTGGTTATTTTCCTGACTACCTTTTCTGTTTTATAAAAGCTATTAAATATAATTTATGAGAACGAAGAATACATTTTAAATGGGAACACATTTGCAACTGTTGGGGTGGGTCAAATGAAGGTGGTAGCTTGAGGCAGAGGAAAATTCCCTGGTTGATGAATCTCTAATCATCAGCTATAATATCAATCATTCAATCCTAAAACTATCATGTGACCTTGGTCAAGTTGTTGCTCCTCTGTTATCTTTGTCATTAAAATGAAAGGATCCTATAACTGTTTCTATTCAACTCCCTATACAATTTGAATGCAAACAGGAGATTAAGTTTTAAGTTGAGTTATCTTGCTTCAAGATGTACATGCTACACACACACACACACACACACACACACACACACACACACACACACACAAAGTGGGGGAGATTGAGATCATAAAAGACATTTTTCGATTGTCTTCAAAATACATTGCTTAGAATTCATATGGAGAAATAATTAATATTAGGAAAACTGTCTCAGTGAATCTTTTGACTGATACACTCTCCGTTCAGCATGTATCTCTGAGGACCTGCCTGCTACCTGCAGAGTGCTATATACAATATAAAGCATTACATCTTTTGCTTTCCCCTCCTCTGCTAATGGTGAAGTAGAAAAAAGGGTAGAGAGTGGGTTTTAAAAGAGAATAGTAGAAGTTTGAAATCATCCTGGAAAGCCTGAGGAAGTTAGAGAAAGCATTTATTAGCCAGTCGAATGTACAGGTACTTCCAAGGCTCAGTTGATGTCAGTAATTGCTAATTTTGAGTTGTGGCTTTCTCTATGTCCACTGTTCTCTATACTCCGTTTACCCCTCATGGCCTATTCTCAAGCCTCTACATACTGACTATGAGAGTTGTCTCTTTTGTTTGTAGTATTATGCATGTTATCCCCTAACTGGGAGCACATTCATAGGGGGTTCATTCTAGCTATGCTAATCATATGCTTGAAGGTCACACATTCTCTTAGGTTGGTATTCATGGCTTTGTGATTCCTTGTCTTTTATTTCCTCTCAGACCTTGTAGCAGTAAAATCATTTTGGGTGTTGCTAATACTACTTTGTCATTTGTTTATTTCCCAAAATGCTCTTCAATTTAAAAAAAAATTACCTATATTAAAAAAATTTCCAAGTTACTCATTTGAAATTGGTGCCATTTTTCTTACAGAGCTCTTAATTATTAATCTTTATTTTGCCTTTCTTCCCAGAAATATTCACTTGAAGATTTATAGACAGAGAATCAACTTTGAAGTTAATGTTTTTCCAGTTTAGGAGAGGGAGAGAGAGAGAGAGAGAGAGAGAGAGAGAGAGAGAGAGAGAGAGAGAGAGAGAGAGAGAGAGAGAGAAGAGAGAGAAGAGAGAAGAGAGAAGAGAGGAAAAGGAACATTGGTTTACCAAAATTCATTTAAATGGTGGTAAATACGAATTGTTTAGAATAAGGAGATAAGGAGCTGGTGGGAGAGAAGCAGCATGTAATTTGGAGAGTTGGGGTCAGTTTATAACTAATTTCAATACCAGGAAGTTACAGTGAGAAGTAAGAGGTGTTGTGATCATAGAGTAGTTCCACAGTAGAAAGGTGGTAGGTGATATCCCCGAGCTTGTTCACAGCCAATTGGCATCACAGGAAGCAGCTTGAGATGAAACTTCAACCATTTGAGAAGTGGTTTCTTTCTTGGTAATTTAGTTATGCTGTCACTGGAGCTAGCAAGGTTGAAGGTCGGGCTTGGAATGTGATCGAAAATACTGTTGTGTGTCAAATTGTTTGCTGATGAGATGCAATGATTAGTCATTTAATGGAAGATAAACTAGTAGAAATAAGTAGTCAAAACAAATATCTTCAGCCCTAAAGGGCAAGGATTTTAGACAAGAACCAACAGGATGTAAACAGTTATTTACCTGCTTCACACATCTGAAAAAAAAAAAATGGCCATGAAACAACTGTAGACGTGACGTCCTCAGGGAGAGGCCAGGTTCCTGTCAAGGCAGGAAGGTCATACAGGATGTTCTGATTATGTTGCTACATTTATAGTGTCCAGAATAGAAGTACATGAGAGGAATAAAAACCACACTCAGTGTTTCAGCCTGAGACTGATCTGAGGAGCAAGCTGGGTTATTGATGTGTGTAGGTTATTGATAGAGATGAGTCCTGGACTTAGTGGGGAACGCTCTGAGTAGCTGGGGTCCAATCATCCTTCTTCCGGTTTGTGTTGCTTCACCTCCAGCAGTGAAAGCTCTTAGCTAATCAGCCTTTGGGTTAAGGACTCATGTGTCACTTTATTTATTTAATAGCCCTGTTTGATGAATACCTTAAGCAGGTGATAATGGGCACCAACATCTTAGGTAAGAGTTATAAGAAATTTGCCTTTGACTCAACCAATACATATCTAATAAATGCCACACTATATTTCTTTTTTCACTGAATAAAGCTAAGCTTGTTCTCACTTCAGGTTTTAATGTATGGTCTTCCTTCTATCTGAAATGTTCTTCCCTCCAAGACAGTGTATGGTTTATTCCTTCCCCTAAGTTGACATTTATGCTTAAATTCCTTGGCAGAGAGTTGAGTGTTTCTTGACTAACTCATGAAATCCCTCTTGTTCTATTCTCTTCACTTATAACTATTTATTTCTCTTTTTAAAAAATTATTTATTTATAAACTGACTTGCTGATCATGTATATAACATATCAGAATGTAATTTTGTAAGGACAGGGACTCTATATTGCTTATTTTTCTTCTATAATTTCTGAGAGTGTCTTACTGTTTAGCAGATACTCCATTAAGTGTTTGTTGATTGACTAAAAAGTAAGTGGCCATATGATCGCTGTTTTATAGAGTAGACTCTGTATTGTCTCTTCTGTAGGTATTCAAACCTTCATTGGGCTGTCTGTGAGATTTTTTTCAAAATGACTTTTGCATTGAGTGAGAGATTTGAAGACATTTCCCTTTTATTACAGTATACATTTTTCTGATAGTTCTTTTGCCCATTTACTTAGGTTGTCTCTTAGACAGATAACTCTATGAATTGGAAAAAGGGTTCAAGAAATTGTATCAAATTTCTTTCTCTAAAAGTTTGGCAACTCAAATTAAAGAACATATGATTATGTACCAAGACCAAGTTGATTTCATGCCAGGACTACAAGGCTGGTTCCATATATGCAAACTACTGGATGTGGCACAGCACAAAAATAGACTCAAGGGTAGAAATCACAAAGTAATAATAGATGTAGAAAGGCCTGAGACAAGTTTCAAGTCTCTTCATGACCAAATGTCCTGAAGGAATTTCAAATAAAAAGAATATATGTCGTAGTTACTTTTCTGGTTCTGTGATCAAAATACCTAACAAAAAGCAACTTAAAAGGAGTAAATATTTAATTTGTCTCACAGTTTGGTTGAGCGTAGTGTACTGTGGCAGAGATGACATGACAGCAGGAGCTTTGGGCAGCTGATCACATTTGATCTACACTTAGAGTAGATGAATGCTTGTTCTTAGCTCACATGCTCCCTTTTCTTCAGTCTGTGACCTAATCCCATAGTATGCTGTCATTCACATTCAGTACTGGTCTCCCATATAAGATAATCCAATTAGAAAGTCCCTCACAGACATGCACGTAGGTTTGTCTCCATGGTCACTCAAAGTCTATCAAATTGACAACCAATATTAGCTATGACATGTCCACCCTTTGTCAACTTGACTCCCAAGAAAGTCATTCTCAAGCCATGAATTTCCACTATTTGGTCCTATTTGTTTATTGCTATCTCAAAATGCCAAATGTATTCAGTTCAACACCCAAAGTCCTCCAAAGTCTTTAGCATTTCCAAAATTGTTTAAAAGTCCAAGCTCTCCTTTTAGACTCTAAGCAGTCTCCAAGAAACCTCTTAATTGTATGCCCGTATATAAAAAAATAAATAAAAGCAAATCATATTCCTCCACTATATGTAGTTCTATCTTGGACTTCTGAGACTCATGACGGAAGAGCTTGGGTAGCCACCTGAAGCACACATAACATCTTTTATGAAAGCTCCACTCCTTGCATGCAGTCTTTCTCAGCAGGTGTTCCATGGCTCCAAAATCTACCAAATCTTGAAATGTCCATTGAAACTTTCACCTGTGTGGCTTCATGCAATGACCCTTCAGGCTTCCCTGTAGGACATACAGCCCTACTTCACATTGTCTGGCTTCAACAGTCATCTTGAACCTCGTCACAAGCCTCCATGACCACCTTACTCTTGCATTTTTTTTTTCTATAAAATTGGTCTATGTGGATGCTACTGTCAAGATCTGCCACCAGGCCGAGAACCCTTGAAACCCACTTTCCATGCCTTTTGTTTACCTATACAGTTATTTTAGAAGGGAGAATTCTTTCAGGCTGTTTGTCTTTGGATCAAATTGTGTTTTCACAATTTAGAGTCTTCAGTGGGTTGTGGTCTTGGCCCCCACTGCCTATTGTCTACAACTTTAAACTTGCTTATACACATTTCCTTGCCAACCACCACCCACACTTTTTATATCCGTTTTTCTCTCTCACTGTAGATCTGAATAAAGAAAATGAGCCATAGCCATGGCACAGTTTGAATGCTATACTGTCTTGAAATTTCCTCCACCAAAACCTTAATCTCTTTCTTTTGAATTATGGTTCATGCAAGTTTCCAAGACATGGGAAAAATAAAGCCAGATTCTTTGCCAGAACGTAGCAAGATTGGTCTCTCCAAACTAGAAGTGCTCTACTCTAGGATCTTCTAGCTTCTATAGTTTCCATTGCGAAATCAGCTGCTATTCTGGGTTTTCCTTTATACGTGGCTTGGTTCACTAATTTTTTTTCTTGTTGCTTTCACTATCCAGTCTTTGTTTTGAATAGTTAGTGTTTTAGCTATAATGTTCCCAGGGAGTTTCTTTTCTGGCCTTGTCTAGTCTGTGTGCTTCTTGTATCTGTTTGAGTATATACTCTAGTTCATTTCTCCGTAGAACCCAGCTTGCCCACCCCCACAAGAATGGCCCATTAAGGTTTGATTACAACATGCTAGAGCTTTTCTAACCCAAAGTTCCAAACTGTACCACAAATCTATTCCCAAGACCCAAGAAACACATAGTCAGCCTTATCACTTTGAGGTGTAAATTTTCCGTATTAGTTGCCTTTTTGCTTTCTGTGACTAAACAACTGAGAAAAACAATGTAAGAGAGAAAGTTTTTTACTTTGATTTTTATTTTGAGGGTATACTGTCCATGGTGGCAGGGAAGGCATGATGGAGGAGGATGAGGCAGCTGGTCACATTGTATCTACAGCCAGGCAGCAAAGAACAATGAATATTTGTGCTTATCCCCCTCCCCCTTTACTACTTTGGTCTGGAACCCTGTGGAATGGTGCCATTCATATTTGGGCTGGGTTTCTCTGCTCAATTTATCTATCCTAACAAATCCCTCACAACTGTGCCCAGAGATTTGTCTCAAAGGTGTTTTCAGAACTTGTCAAATTGACACTACAAATTATCACTGTATCTCAACAACGTAATGGCTAAGAGAGCAACTCATAGTCAACATTACAGTACATGAGAAACAGTTGAGAGTATTTCCTATAAAATTTACTGTGAGATGGGATGCCCACTCTCTCCACTCTTACTATAGTGCTCAAAGTCTTAGTTAGACTAATAAGACAAAGGAAATAAATAAAGGTGGATACAAATAGGAAATGAAATAGTGCAATTATCTCTATTTGCAGACAGAAATGTTTTTCTTCATGAACCTATAAAAGAAAAGAAAGAATAGTCTCATTGAACCTTCATTCAGTGCAGATATCATGATCTACTGTGGACAATGTGCAGTGTCCAGTGTGGAAAATGAAGATATCTTCTAAGTGATGGTGCAAAGATGATTCCCTATTCTACTGCTCTGGAAAAACTGAGATCTTCACCCGTGCCAACAGACAGCTACCTGCTAGACATCCAAGTGAGGTAATCAGCTGCTGTATGCACATTTTTGCTGATCAGCACCATGTAGAGCCGAGGTGAGCTAGCTCAGGTGAATTCTATGAAACCTGCCAAACCAGCAAGCCGGAGGCAAAATCAAAACCAACCATGTAACCAAGCAACCAACTAGCCACTACTACTACTTGCCACCACCACCACCACCACCAACAACCACCAATCACTCAAACAATAACAAGGCTAATGACAATTAAGCCATTATGTTGTGTTATATAATTCAGAAAGGACCCCAAGTAGAAAGGGATCCAGAAAAGGCTGAGCCTACCAATGCTGAATGAAACAGTTTGCTTGGCAGCTGTCTTGCCTATGTCTAATTAAAAATAAACCAGACCATCTGAAAAACATTATTTTAATGAAAATCTCAATATAATAATAGAATAAATTAAATAAATAATAGAATAAATTAAAATGCTTGACTATAAACTCAAAGATATGAGGATGCTTTGCAACTTTGAAGCCATGCTGTTTATAAGCCTACATTAGTTATGTGAACCCACAGCCAGATGCTGAATTAAAGAATAACATACTTGTAGCAAAGGAAAAGGTTGCCACTTGCGGAGTCTGCTCAGTGAAATGACGTGAGATAATGTAGTCATGCATGTACCACTTTTAAAGGAACAGAACTAGGATTTACTCAGAGAATCTTTTGTCTGAGCCATCTGTGATAGTTTCTTTGTGCAGTCAACTGCACACAATATCACAGTGGGAAGAGAGTCTTTCTCTTTGCTCCACTTTGAGCTTTTAATAAAGAACCAGACAAATAGGTCTACCTGATTATAACTCTGACTTCATCACGTCCGTAGAAGCCACATTTTACTCACTTTGAAAAGGAGATTAACATGTATTATGAGATATTTTAAAAGACAGTCGTGTTTATAAGAGAGTAACATGTCAATGCTCCTCTAGAGCCTGTGTCCTTCTGCTCAGTCGGAATGCTGGGAACTGTTCACCCACCTGCCTTATAACAGGCTTCTGATCCTTGCTCTTCCGTTACTTTCCATGTCTGTTTCTGAAGCCAAGTGAAGGCAGTAGTTACCTTGTGCGGTGGTTGATTGATGGAACAAATGAGCGAATAGAGCTATTACTCATATAACTGCGCAACATGACAGACGTTATGATGAAATATATACTGGTCCTCATTGCTGATCAACACTGTGCTTAACTAACATCATCGTTCTTAGATATGGTGATGGCTATTTTTGTCTAGAAACATGTGTTGATGAGTGTCAATCGCACAAGTATTTAGGCTTCAGGGATCTTTATAAATAGCATATGAAAATATATATCCTTGTACAGAAAGAGAAGCTAAAAATTAATTCAGCTAAGGTCACTTTGTGGATCTGTAGCTAAGCTGAGTCTAGATGCTGAGATCATGAATTATCATTTATTTTAGTATGTATCCCCAACTGGAAGCTTAGATTATTAAGTAGCCTCAGAAAATATGAAGTTTCTGTTCATGACTGGTTGGCAGCGAAAGTGACAAGTACCATAATTGTTACATGCTCTCAGTGAAACTAGAACATAGGCCACCAGGCTTACAAAAGGCCACATGTCAACAAATTCGTATTTTTTTCTTATTCCAAGATAAAATCTTTCACATTATATATCACCCTGGAAAGGCCATCTGTCTACAATTGCTTAGCTGAGGAAAGAGGTTTCCAGGTTAGACATATTACTCTGGCTCCATCTGAACTTTGTTTCTGCCCTCTCCTCTCTGGAGATCTGGGACAAAGTGATCTGTGCTGCAATTTATGATACCAAGAAAGTTCTGGGTCAGGGGAACGTTACCCAAGTAATAACCAAGAAGCAGAGGTTTTAAATGGGGGGATTTTAATCTTGATCATCTTGGAAGGCCAGAACAGAAAACTTGGTCATCTTCAGTAGCGAGGAAGATGGAGAGGGTTTCTGTGCCCAGAATGGTTGCTCCCATTGACATTCAAGCAACTCTGTTCTGAAAGCTTCTGCTTTGCCATCCCATAATAAAACATACCTCTCAGGGTTTCTTATGAGCACCCCACCTTTGTTATTATTATTACTTATACATGTATGTGATTTGTGTGGGGGTGCTGGCATGCCACAGCACATGTAAAAGGTTGGAGGTTAATACTGAGATCTGAGTCCTCACCTTCCACATTGCTTGAGACAAGGGCTCTTCTCTCTGAATAAGAGCGGCCCCTGCTTTCTGTCTCCACAGAGAGGGTACTGGGATTACAGGCTCACTGATGAAGCTGCCTCTGGATGGTATGCCAGATTCTGGAAGTGTAAACTTGGATGATTAAACATGTATGACAAGCACTTTTACCCACAAAAGTCATTTCACCTGCTTATTGCACACCAGTGCAGTCCTAGTTACCAAAACCAGAGATAGGCAATTGGCTTGGGATGCCCTGTCCTAGCACTTCCCTGACAACTCGCACTTGTTTGGGAATCAATAAATACTAGTTAGTCTTTACTGGCTGCTTGTGAGGAGAATCTGGGAGACACCTGCTTGTTTTTAGTATGAAGAAGTAGAGAAACAGTTCGCATAGAAAATAGTCAATGTAGTTCTTAATAGGGTACAACTAATATATATTCTGTAATGTGGATAGAGAAATGTGTACCTTCAATTAAGCACATTTCTATTTTGTTTTCAAAGACAGCTGCTCATGTATCTTAGGCTAGATTTGAACTATCTGTAGATGCAAGAATGTTCTTGAACCCTGCATTCTCCCGCCTCTACCAGCCAGTGCTATGATTACAGGCACACGCTACCATCTGGTTAGCATATTTTTATTTATAACCCAACAATTCCAAATCTAGCTACGCATTCTATGAAAAATTATGTGTATACAATTTGTAAAAGAAATGAAATAGAAGGAGTGCATACATGCGTTGCCATGCCAATTTATGTACTTCTGAAGCAGGGAAGCAAGGAAGTGAACCAGCAGGGACTCTTTTCAGCACAGATTCACATAGGAAGTATAATGCCAAAAATCCTGATAGGGTGTGGGAGACTCTGACAGTGCTCTGGCCAGCAGAGGCGCGGTCTGCGAGAGACAAGAAGGAAATCCAGTTCAGCTCGACTTAGTGAGCCAGTGTTGGTTCAAACTTCTAGAGTCTGACCTTGGGCAGGTTATTTTTTGACATATTTAAGCACAGTAAAACTAAGGGGAAAATTCTTGGTGACGATTATCACAGCAAAGCTTAAGGCATGACTACCTAGGAACTCCTTTGTAAAGTACTTGTCTTTTGCAAAGTATCTGTGGGTTCTATTGACTGAGAAGCAATGTTCTGGAGTCTGGGACAAATGTAATAGTCTGAAGTTCAGAAGAGGATAGCAAAGGTCACCAGGTTATGATTAACAACATTTAATCCCATGTTTCCTTGCAGAAAGAGGTGTAAATCCTTTTTACTGAAGAGAAAAGCCTGTTAACTTACTATTCCTGATTTTTCCAGTGCTATCAGTGAGCACAAGGACCTCTCGTCCTCTACAATAAGAAGATGTATAAATGGACTAATTATCCTTATTTTTTACAATACAAGGAATATACCATACTGTTACACTGATCAAACAGGTGATAGCTACATGGTCCCACTTCAAATATTTTGCACTTTAAAAGCCAACACCATAGAGCTGGGGACACAGCTCAGTAGCTCAAGTGTTTGCAGTATAAGACTGAGGAAGTGAGTGGGATATTTGTACCTCTGAAGTCCCAGTGATAGGTGTGGAGGTGGAGACATGGTAGGTGGTGAAGAATGGCTACTTCCCGAAGCTTGCATGGCGGTCAGTGTGGTGAACCGGTAAGCTCTAAGTTTATTGACTGCCAAAAAACAAGGTGGATGACTGAGAGAGCAAGAGAGGGAGGGAGGGAGGCAGAGAGAGAGGGGGAGGGAGGGGGAGGGGAGGGGGGGGAGAGAAAGAGAGAGAGGGAGAGAGAGAGAGGGAGGAGGGAGGGAGGGAGGGAGAGAGGGGAGGGGAGGAGGGGGGAGGGGGGAGGGGGAGGGAGAGGGAGGAGAGGAGAGGGAGAGAAAGATAGAGAGAGAGAGGGAGGGAGGGAGAGAGAGAGGGAGAGAGGGGAGAGGGGGGAGAGAGGCATACATGTGTAGAGTGCATGCATCTACGTGTGTGTGGGTCAGGGTTTCTTTGTGTAGCATTGGCTGTTCTGGACTCACTTTGTAGACCAGGCTGGCCTCAAACTCACAGAGATCTGCCTACTTCTGCCTCCCAGAATGCTGGGATTACAGGCATGTGTCACAATGTCTGGCCTCTCCAGAATTTATAATATGAATGTCTTGTCATGTTATTAAAATCTTCCTTAACAGTGTTTTGAAATTTTCATAAAATATTAGCAATAAGACACTGACTAAATATTTAAAAATAAATAAATATTTAAAAATTGTTTTGAGCACTTTATTTACAACATTTAGCAATGTAAGTTGCTATTTAGAGGGTATTTTGGTATAAGCAGTCTTTTCTATAGCTCATCTTTGCACTACAGAACATTAAAATTAGCACTAATGGCCCAAAGGTCACTTGTATTTTAAAACTTATGTTGTAGAATGTGCTAGACATCTGAAAAAGCTATGTGACCCTAAGTAAGTTAGTATCCTCAGCCCTTCGGTGAGTTTTTTCTTCATCTTAAAGCCAGCCTTGAAAAGCACAGGTGTATCAAAAGGCTATGAGGAGGTTGAACTGTGAGATCATATGCTGAGCGTTTACAGTAGCTCATAAGAGCTACAGTTAGCACCCAGTAAATGCCATTTTATGAATTGTTTGTCTTGAATAGTAGGGTGGCTTTTGCACTAATCTAATTGGGCAAAGGAACATCATTTTAATTTTAACTTGTACCCTTCTGAATACGGAAGGGTGAGTGCCTTTTGCCACATTTTGAGTGAGAACTTTTACAACAATTTTGTGAAATTGAAATTTATACCTATTTGGCTACCAAGGCTTTATAGGTTTACTTGACTGAGTCTAAACTGCTTTTTATGTATGAATCTAGGGAGACTTTGTCAGATATAGGAATTTAAACCCTTTCACCTAGAAAATAGTTTAGACTTAGACGTCTAAAGTAACTTAAAAACCACAGGGAATCCCAACTCGAAGGAGACACACACTGATGGAGTAAGGTCTCATTTTCAAAGGCTAGTCAGCATTTCAAGGCACTGATAATCCCCCTCACTTTGCTTAGGCAGTTTCTTCCCTCAGTCTTGTCTTTTTCTTGCTTCTACCATTAGTCAGCCTTGCTAATCTACGTCCAAAGGGGGAATAAAGAAACTTCTCTTATTACATTTGTGATTTGAACATATATGATTTTTCTAGTTGTCTTTCTTTTAAACAGCCTCCTCGGGATACATTTGTAGAAGTCTGTCCTAACCAGGCAGTTGTGCCTTTCTCTGTCGCAGGAGAAAGCTGTGTCTTACAGTCTCACCTTTGTCTTCTCCAGGAAGGAGATTCGGGCTGTTGACAGGGAAAAAAGGTGCTGAACCGACCGGTCTAGAATAAACTTTGGCTCGAGGTTAAGTACTGAACTTTGGAGTTAGCATGGTGGCTGGGATTCGAGCCCTGGTCTCTCGTGAGCTAAACTCCCTGTCCTCAAGGGCTGCAGTCAAGCTGGACTCACTTTCTCTTCGGTCCATCTTACATGGTTGTTGGGAGGAGTCTGCAGCTTTAGGCAAACCTACAATTTATCTATAAAGAAAGAAACGGACACTCTAAAGAAAAATCAGGAGCAATCTCTCTGTGACAGCCGGTTGTCTGACAGAGTCCCACATGAGCAGAGATGACAACCATCTTTCTCTGTAGCAATGCCGATAGAAGGGGTAGGAGGCCACTGATGTAATTGTCTCGGCCATTCCTTGTGATGGGTGAAGAACCGTGAACTGTGACAATAGATGGGAAATGGGAAGTCAGTGAGCCCTGACCTTTTAAGAAAGGGCCCAGGGAGGAAACAGAGTATCCGCTGCGCTGCTGAGTCCCTGAGTCTTTTAATAGAGTCATATTCTAGGAAAGAGCAAGTGACGAGGGAAGTTCAACCCGGGCCCCAAAACATTTCAGTAGTGGCGTCGGAAAGTAGTTTTCTCTGGAAGGTTGTGACAGCACAGGCTTGCAGGATCTATCTCTTCTCCTTGCTTTCCAAGGCTTTTTTTTTTCTTTTTTCTAGCCATCCCCATAATTGTGTGTAACAGTAAGAATTTACTACACACTGCACACAAGTTAGCATTCTAAAGCGCCGACTATGTCCTAGGCATTGCTCAGCATGCTAAGGATGCATCAGAGAGAACAAGGAGAAAGAAGGGAGGGAGGGATGATTGATTGATAGATAAATAGATAGATGATAGATAGATTATAGATGAATGTCTCTATTATCATTGTGTTTATCGCCCCCAAATCCAACCTTGCACATGTACAAATTAGTAAATAAAATAAAACACTATACTGATTAATGCTTTCTTTCATATTAAGACAAAGATCAAAGATATGTTACATAGTCCCAGAGGATTCCATTATATTTATGCATTATAATTTGTTTAATCACTACATTACTGATAGGAGAAACATTTTTTGCTTGTTTCTTGTCACCATAGGCCATGCTACTTTCAACATGCCTATATTTCTTTGCACACATTGGAATCTGTATTGTTGTATGACAGTCCTCTGCAAAGTACCTTTTATTTCTTTCCTATTGAAGATTTGAATGGCTTCTTTTCACTTTGAGCTATTTCTGTATGGTCCAAGGTGTAACAATTCCTTTAAAAAATTTAATTTATTTAAGACAAGATTTCACCTATATATCTCTTTGAGATGGACACTGTCTGCTCTGAGTTCTAGGGGGCAAAGTGCTTATAATTTTTAAGGAGCTTAATTTTCACACAGATGCTGTTTGTTCAATATCATTTATATTGTTGCTACCATCAGAATGCAAGTCTGACATTTCTTGTTCATTCCTTGCTTCTATTTTGTAAGTAAGAGCATCTTATGTTCTGACTGCAGTTTGTATGCAGGTAATTCTTCAGTCTGTCTGTAGTCTCTTACTTTAACAGAACACCACTTTAGTGGGCACTCTGAAGTTTTCTGGATACATTAACATAGTTGTACTTCAGTCAAATAGTACTAATTTTTGCCTCTCCTTTGCCCTGAGCTTTATTTATTTTTTTCAGGCAATGCTGTCTTTACCAGAGCTAAGCAGTTGGGCAGAGTAGCACCAAGTGTGTGTAACTGTGGAAAGAAGGGTTATAATGCATAGAGCTATTCCTTTTTGAACTGGAGGATATAGCTTTTCTCCCAAGGCTTTAAGAGTTTGAAGATAAATAGTTACACAGTGTGGAAAGTTTGCATGTATTAAAAAGTGTTTCACATACAAAATGCCTTTGGCCAGAGCTGTGAAATCTTTTCTTTGTGTCCCTCCTCCCTGCTATGGCTTTGCATAATTCTGCCATTAGACTTCCACATTGTACTGTGGTCATTTGTTTCGCCATCAATCAGTGTTTTAGACATCATCTGCTCAACTGGCCACTGACCTCCCTGAGGGTAGGAATTATTTTCTTACTCTCTATATCCGGAGTTGCTAGCAGGATGTGTGGAAAAAACACAGGCCCTTGGCAAATGCTTGCAGAGTGAGGTATGAGATTTCTAAGTGTGTGAATGGATGCATGTGCAGATGAAGTGGGATTCATTTTTGTTTGATGTTGAGCAAGTAGCAGGTAGTCAAGCTTCCATCGGGTTGCTTGCAGTATCACATGGAAGGACCAAATGAGGTTGAGGCCTTACTTCTCCTTCCCTGGGTTCAGAATCAAGGCATATGTGGGCAGAATGAGCTGGCTCAGTTCCTCTGCTTCTTTCTTTGTGGGATTGAGGGCATGGTAGAAACATGATTGAGCAAGAATACTTCCTTCACGTAATTCTCAGGAACTGCTGGCTCTAGAGGTCAAGTCGAGTATGGACTATTTCTTCAAGAATCCTAGGTGCATTCTTGCAGCTCCTACTTACTAATACTTGTGAATGCTTGGTGGCTTTTGCCAGGAATAGATCATCAACGATGGGAGTAGTGGGTCTGAAAAGGCATCCCCTTTTCTGTGAAGATTACTAGATAATGATTTTTGCCATTACCTATATTTTGGATCTCTCTCTCTCTCTCTCTCTCTCTCTCTCTCTCTCTCTCTCTCTCTCTCTCTGTTATCTATCTATCATCATCTTTATCTATATCTATGAATGTATGTATGTATGCATGTATGTATGTATTTATCTTCATCATCATCATTATCAACAGAATCATCATAATCTGTCTGTTCATCTCTCTATTGCATACATACATATGAAGAGAGAAGGAGAAGAAAGGGAAGAGATGAATAAAAGGAGAAAGGAAGTATGGACATAGAAAGATTAGTACTTATAATGTTCTTATTAATTCCATCAAGCAGTAACTTTTACTTCATTTAACATTTTTTTTCTACTAGACAGATCAATGCATTGAATCTCTTCAATGCCTTGTAGATTCAACTTTCAATCCAGGCATGGAAAATATAGCCTATCTTGCTGTTAAATGTGACTGACTGTAAATTGTTGCACATTGCTGTGTTTTGAAAGATATTGGTATTATATCTGGGCTTATTGCAAAATAATTCTGCTATGTCTATTGAGGAGGGTGTGGCTCATATGCCATATGTCTGTTTGCCCTTTGTGCTCTAGTATTTGAGGACAGGAAATGTTTCCCAATTCAACCTCATCATTCTTCTAATCTTTGGCTCGCCCTACCTCACATGGTGGCACCCTTTTCAGAAACCATGTAGCTCATACTCTTTGACCCACCCAGTCCCAGCTTCTTAGGATTTTCAGCAATCTGGTAAAATATGTGCAATTTTTTTTGAGATGGGGGGGTCTTACTATGTAGCTCTGGCTGCCCTGCAACTCACTATGAAGATCAAGCTGGCCTCAAAGACACACAAATCTGCCTACTATTCCTAAGTGCTGAGATTAAAGGTGTGCACTATCATTCCTGGCCTAAATATGAGTGATATTTTTCCTCCCAAGTGGATAGTATTGAAAATGAGCTTCCAAAGGTTGTCTCAAATAAACTTCAAATTACTTAGGTAAATATAATCATTTTATCCTTCAATGCTGTGATCACTGGGATGGATCATTTATTGTCTTTAAGATACTCTTTACAAATAAGCCTGGAAACAAACAAACAAACAAACCCCAAATTTTCATGTGACTGATAGATGATCTACATGTTTAGCCCACAGTAGGCTCTAAAAATAAAATTGTCACAATCCCTTTAGACTCATATACTAATAAATATTAGACAGAACAGGCTGGTCAGGAGAAATGAGTGCCGTGGAACTATCTAGACTGTAGAACAGTAATTCTCAACCTGTGAGCATTGCATACCAGAGAGCCTGCATATCAGATATTTACGTTTTGATTTATAACAATAGCGAAAGTACACTTATGAAGTAGCAACAAATAATTTTATGGTTGGGGATCGTTACCATTTGAGGAACTGTATTAAAAGATCTCAGAATTAGGAAGGTTGAGAACCACTGCTCGAGAGGAACAAATGAAACTAATGGGAAGCAGAAGAGGTGAGAAAGTTGAGGGACCGTGTGAGTAACTTGTCCCACATACACTACACACTTGCATGAAGTGTCTTTATATAACTCAGTTACATATAAAGTAAGTAATATAGTGAAAAATTAAAATAGAAAAGAAATAAAGAAACTGAGTACTGTAATTTCTGCAATGGCAATTTCTTTACAAATTAGCCAATGGTAATTTTGTACTTTTTAAAATTTTAACTTATTTATTTATTCACTTTACATCCTCGTCATAGCCCCATCCCTCCCTCTCCAACATCCTCCTCCCCTATTCCTCAGAAGAGGGGAGCCCCTCCCCTTCCCATCCCTCTCATCAAGTTGTATCAGGACTGAGTGTGTCCTCTTCCCCTGTGGCCTGGCAAGGCAGTCCTGCCAGAGGAAAGTGATTGAAAAGCTGGCAAGAGAATCCATGTCAGAAAGCCCCCCATTCCCCTTAGTAGGTGGCCCACATGAATCCTGAGCTGGCCTTCAGCTACATCTTTGTAGGGGGCCTAGGTCCAGTCCGTGCAAGGTCCTTGGTTGGTGCTTGTCTCAGCAGGCTCCTCTGCGCCCTGGTTAGTTATCTCTGTTGGTTGTCTTGTGAGGCTCCTGTCTCATTTTGTACTTTGACTGTCTTGGTGAATGTATAGTCCCAACTGCTAGCTGGACAAGATGAGATCATGACTTACTTGAATAGAAACTGAAAATAAAAGGGGAAATGCTGCCCAGGAGGCAAATAGTGTTTAATGACCTTTGATTATTTTGGCTCTTTCTGTGAGTCTATTGGTAAGATGGTAAAGTATGTTGTCCGTTTTGTTCCCACTGACACAAATGTTCCACGAGAGAGGATGAACCAGGCATTCTTCATTGAGTTCCATTAATCATTTTACCCCTAGCCTTTTAAAATCCCATTCCAGGCTCACCAAACTCTCTAACTATCATTTATTGTGCGGAGAGAAATAGTTTCATGATGGGGACATGAATGTTCTGGTCACCATGACAGTTATTAGTAACTGTAATTTGCTAAATTGCTAAAGTAGAACAGTCTGGTCAAGAAAAGTTACTATTGTAGTTTCTGTAATAGTAATTTTTCATAAATTAATAAACTACCATCGTTCTAGGACTTTTGCAATCTCTGATAATGTATAGTTTGAATGATAATTTTCTTTCTATTTTTCCTTTTTATATAACCTACAAAGATGTGAATCAGAGCCTGAGCTATAGTACATTGACAAGGGTACTAACTGTACTACTGAGATGTATATCTGGGACAGACTGTGGCATCTTCAACAGAGTCACTGGAAGGCTTTATTGAAATTCTGTCTTTGGGAACCTGGAATTCAAAATTCCAGGAGATCTTGGTCTCAATGTGTTTTCTCTGTGCATTTACTCCCATTGTAGTCATATTTCCCTTCTTGTTTTGCTCTTCAATTTGGGTATTTATTTTCATTCAACAATCCAAATCAATGACCAAAATCAGATTCTATCTTACAAAGATTTTCAGGAATATAGTGGAGAATGAGAGGGACAAGTTCTTACTTTTTTGAAGTTGATATTTTAAAAAGTTACACATGGAAGCACTTTGTATTTTCTAGACTATTCATTAAGTATAGCTGTTGTGGGAACTTAACTATCTTCACTCAGTTCAAAAGTTGGATTGTTGGTGCTACCACCAATTATCCTAAAAAAAAATACTGAAATCCTTCCTGACTTTCTTTTAAAAAAGCAATCAGTGTTCATGCATTGGCCACACATTTACAGCCTCCATTTTAAATTTCATTAAGGATGAGTACTCTGCCTGATTCTTAGTAAGTCATAGGCGTCTACCTCAGGCCCCATAACACTAACTTAGTAGATGCTATTAAATACTTGCAGCATAGTTGAAGGATAAAATTTCAGTTTTACTCTGGTCACTGACCCAATTGTTGGAAAAGCACACTAACCAATTGTCACTTCACCCACAGGATTCTGCATCCGGAACAAATAACAACTGAAACCATACTGAGTGTAGCTGGTAAGTGCTTGACTTGTAAAGTTGTCTGGTCGATGCTAGAGTGGTGTTGAAGATTTAGGGTTGTGGTTGATATAGAACTTCTCATGCCTAGTAGCCCAGGTACCCTGCTACTCATATGCTAACACAAATATGAAGAAGATCTTTATTTTTATATACAGATAACAGACAAAAGTCAGGTCTCATAGAATCTTTCAATCTAAATATCCTCTTGGCCACATAGAATGGATAGAAGAGAGAGAAAACAGAATTACTAACTACCCACTCATGACTATTATTGACCTAAATCTGAGACAAGACAGTTAATAGATATGTAGCCCTTGGGTACCATAAATCTAATAAGACCCATATAATTACAGTTGCAAACCACTGTATGCCCATGCTGACATTTCCTGGTTAGATGAGACAGATTTTTCTCACCGGTGCTAGACCCATCTAGCATGTCATATCCTCTCAGTTTGGCTTGTCATAGGATTAGCAGTCAGTAGTACTATCAAGGCAGTGTGGAAATCAATTTTGTTGTGCGTTCTTGTATTCCTCTCACCTCCAGTGTGAGACTCCCTTTGACATTGCAGCTCTGCAAAATACAAAACTGGAGGGGCAAATTCTCCTTCTCACCTTGCACTTTACTAAGATGCAACTGTCCACACAGCCTCTCAGCACTCAGCAAAGTTGAATTATTTATTGTATTGTACTTCAAATCAAATAGTGGCTAGTTCTGTAATATTTTATTTTGGCACCCATTAGCCTCTATCTTTGAAGAGTTATGAATACAACAAGTCTGGCTTGGGTACAAAGGGCTAGATTATGCTTTCCGTAGAGATTGGTAATTATTTTATGATGAGATCAATATTGCCAAAATTCCTGAACTTGGAGATGCAGTAGTGTGACCTGGAATAGGTTTTAAACAGCCCAGGGTACCCTGGACTATTTCAACTACTCTCTATGAGGACAGCGCACCAGCACTTGACTTCATGGCACAGAGAAGCCACTAAGTTAAGTAACAAGTTTAAGTGAAAATAAATTGCCCACTAAGTATTTAGTCAGAACGTTCTTGCTAACAATTACAAACCGAAGAACAAACCCAAACCCTGTTCACTTATTTACTTATGTGTCTGTATGTCTGCATGCACATGCTGTGGGCTATGCAGTTTTTGTGGAGGACACCGGACAACTCGCTTGCATCAGTCCTTTGCTTGTATCACGTGACCCTTAAGATCAGACACAAGTGCTTTTATCCATTGAGCTACTTTGCTAGCTATCTTGCTAAACTTTTTTTGAAGGGGATCATCCGACCTTCATTTATATCACTGTCGTAAAATACCCGGCAAAAGCCAACAACTTGGGGGAGGAAAGGGAATTTTTGATTTACAATTCGTATAGTCCATCATTACATTGAGGTCAAGGTAGGAACTTCAAATAGCTGGGCACGAGGTATCTGCACTCAAGAGCAGAGAGAAATGAATGCACACAGGCCAAGTCTCTTGATTTTTCTACTTTTATGTAGCCCAGGACCCATGGCCTAGAGATGGTGGTTACCACAACAGGCTAGGCTTTTCCCAAGATCAGTTAAGCTAATTATGACATTCCTTCATAGACGCGCTCACAGGCCCACTTGATAGAGACAGTCTTTCATTGAGGCCTTCCTTCCAAATGATTCTCGGTTGTGTCAGGTGGACAATGAAAATCAACCATCCCTGAGATGTAGGTATAACACCTCTGCATTTTGTGACTGAAAAGAAAAACACTTTTAGAGAGATGAAGAAAATGCAAGTCTGTAAGAAGTCTTGAGACACTGAACGATAATGTCTGTCAATGAAGGAGCTTTCACTCAGAGTGACCTTCAGCACGGACAAAGGAGGAATCTGCTGAGAAATGTCAGTGCTTCAGGATGCCTGACTTTCCTCAGCACTTAGAAATGCCCATTTTAGACTCATCCTTTATACTTGGCATTCAGCAAAGAGATCTTTAAAAATCACTTGATAAATAATAAAATTCAACTTAAAACCATTTTTTCAAAATTCAAATTTATCAGTTTTCTTGAATCTTAGCATAACCTTTTATCCCTGACACTGTTGGCTTTGCATTAAATGGTGCTTTGCAAAAAAAAAAAAAAAAAAAAAAAAAATCACTTGATAAGATCTCTTGGCTGGGTCATCTGCTTTCAAGCCTCCATGGTAGCTAGGTGGGCTGGAAAAATATTTTAAAGTAGTGTGTGTGTGTGTGTGTGTGTGTGTGTGTGTGTGTGTGTGTGTGTGTGTGAGAGAGAGAGAGAGAGAGAGAGAGAGAGAGAGAGAGAGAGAGAGAGAGAGAGAAAGAGAGAGACAGAGACAGAGAGAGACAGAGAGACAGAGACAGAGAGACAGAGACAGAGAGACAGAGACAGAGAGACAGAGATTAGTCATACAGACAGAGACAGAAACAGACAGATGCAGAGATAGAGAGAGACAGCAAACCAGAGAGAGATGCATAGAAGAGTCACAGAGAGAGATAGAGAGACACACAAAGAGGAGTCACAGAGACAGAGACAGAGACAAAGATTTTAAAAGATAACATTTTTATATTTGTGTGTAGGTAGGTCTGTGACCATGAAAGGTTCCTTTATCCAGCACAGTTCCTGTCCAGAGCCACGAACCTTACCATAATTTATTCAGTGATTAATGCTTCACATAGAGAATCCACACGATTCAGAGCAGAGCAAACAGCATTGGCGTTAGTGCAAACCACCTAGCCATACTGTCAGGTCTTTCAGTTCCTTCTTCCAAGACCCTAAGCCACTTCCTTGACCATTGTGTCTCAGTTTTCTCATCATATATTAGCTTTTCCTTTAAATGGTTGTTAGGATAATTACCTTGGCCAGTATTTATAGAGCACAAGGCATACTGCAGCTTATCTCAGCCTTGAGGTTGGTTCTCTCAATCTTCTCACAGTGCAGTATCCAGTGAACACTACGTGGTGTATATTTTTTAGAACATAAATTGTTATTTTAAAATATTCTGGTAGCAAGTATGTGCTGTATACCCAACATGCGATTTCTGATGTGTTCACCAGCTAGCCAGGGCTTGGGCATTTGTGGCCTAGGCGAGACGTCCTGAAGCTGTGTTGAAGGCCATGTTTCTCCCCTCAAAGTGTGCCATGAGATTGTGCAGTGTAAGTCAGGATGTTAGGGAAAGACTGAGATTTGTGACTTGCTCACTGTCCGTATGTCTGTCCGTATGTCTGTCCATCCTCTGTGCTGGGCTGGCTGACTGGAGAATACAGAGAAAGGAAAATTGTGATTTAACTAGAGACAACCACATGAGCATGTCTTCCTGAATGGGATACACTATTCTTCCTTCTTCATCTCTTTCTTCGGTTCATTTATTTACCAGCTGCTCAACTATTTACTCAAGCCGTACATTCCAATTTCAAGTCTCTCTCTATTCACTGATGTGTTCCACTTAGGGTGGTAAAGAAGCTTCTTTTTTAAAAAAAAGCTTTGGCAGGGAGACCATGCGGGCACACAGAGGAAGAGGATGCAGGCTATCCAGATGAGACCTGATAGGCTGTGGGCCCCCTGTCAGAGGGGAATAGGGCAGAAGAGGGAAGGGGGAATGGGATAATACAAGCAAGTGGATAACAATCGAAATGTAATAGGAGTAAATTATAATAAATAAATAAATAATAAAAAATAGCTTTGTAGAGATATCATTTATTTACTGAGAAAAATGCTTATTTAAATAAGACAACCAAATAGCTTCATTATGCTCACAAAGTCGCACAATTAGTTCTAACATCACTTTTATCGTCTCCTCAGATTCATCAGTAGCCATTCCTCATCTTATGCGGTAGCCCTTTAAAATGCGTGTTGAAATCTCCATGAAGTTAGTGCTCCAGGACTGGATACCCTCAGTAAGCCATGCATTATGTAAACTCTTATGAGTGAACCATTTTCCCAGGCATTAGCAATAGGAAGAAAACCAAAAGAGATGGCCAACCAATCCCATCTCTCTGGGAACTGATGTCATATGCTAGAGTCCACAGATGGGTTCTGGGTGAAGAGCTAAGTACAGAAAAACCCATGTTAGTGACAGAATGAGCCAGGCCTTCAGCCAGGTTACTAGTGAGTTGGGGATCGACATCTGTGGTGCTTCAAAGCCTGTTATTTGTTAAAGGAGACCACGACATAAAATCTCAGTTGAATAAAACTTCTAGATACTTCTCTCTAGCCAGCTGTGCAAATCCCTGGATTTGCTGCCTTCCCAGCCAGCTGTCTCCTAAAAGATTTTTTTCCTGTTGTTCCCAAAGAAAATGTAAAGCAAACAACCCAAAGACTGTTGGTTATCAGCAGCCAATGTAAAGGCTTTTCTGCCCTGGATACAGTCAGCTTAACCAATGGCATCTTTGTTAGCAGAATTATGGGGGTGAGAGAGGGGAGTGAAGAGTCAAAGGGTAATTAAAGTGACTTACATTTCTCTTTCTTCCTGCCATAATCCTAAGGATTTGAGTTCTTCAACAAATCAAATTCAGTTTGAGTTTTAACCTTCTTACACGAAAAGCCAGGTTTAAAAATAGCCGTTCATGCTCCAATGACTGTAAACAAACATTGGTGTATGGAGTCGGCTGAAGGGCAACAGACATTACATAGCCCTGCAGGAATGTGGAATTTAATATAAACGCAGTAACTCTCCTACATATGTGCTCTGTCTTTGCTCTGTATTGCCAGCAGAGTTCTTTGTGGGGGAAAGAGTCATTATGAAATGTTTGAGGTGAAAAGAACTTTAGAAATTGTGGAGCCTTTGCTGCTGCATTTCCAGAGTGGAGAGGCTGAGAACTGCGCAATGTTGGTGGCATAGCCAGTGAGAGCCAGAAACAGGGGCGGAATCAGCTTGTCCATTATCTCTTTTGAGGTTTCAGTGGTTTCAATGGCCAGATAGGAACGGAATCTACCTGACTAGCATATCTTACGGTATTTTAAATATAGGAAACACCCATTCATATGCCTGTGACCAGATTTCCTGATTGACATGTATAGAGGATGTGCCTAATTTTTGGGTTTGAAATCTTGGAGACCTCCCTTTCACTGTATGGTAAACAACAAAGTAATCAACTTAGTTTCTGAGAAACAAGTGTAGATCTTCTATATTGATTTGTTGGGATGGCCTTGTGCAAAAAGGAAATGTTTCAGGTTTTACTTAGTGTTTAATTTGTGCCCGCTCCCTTCTCTCTTTACCAACCTCTCTTTCTCTTCATTCAGAACATTTTGTATTTTCCACATTCCTTTGAATCCTTCAGATTTGCTGAGAACAGGACCATCATTTTGCGCAACTGTATTAGTTACTTTCCTCTTGCTTTGAAAAAACACCATGATCAAGGCAAGTTAGAGAAGAAAGGCTTTATTTGTGCTTACTGTGCACAGTGGCAGAGTGGAAGAATGACAGCTGGATCAGCAAGTCAAAAGGAGATTCTATGTTTAAAGGCAAGCACAAGCAAAGAGCAAGTGACTGGAAATGGCATGGGTGTTTAAGCACTCAAAACCTCCCATGACATACTTCCTCCAACAAGGCCACACCTCTATTAAAAAGTTTACTTTATTAATTATTCACATTACATCCTGGTCATAGCCCCCTTTCTCTTCTCCTCCTGGCCCCACCCTCCCTCCCTGTTTCCTCTATTCCCCATTCCCTACTCCTCAGAGAAGGAGAGCCCCCTGCTCCCCCACCCCCAACCAGGGGAAAGTGCTTGAAAAGCAGGCAACAGAGTCTATGTCACAGTCAGCCCCTGCTTCCCTTCCTAGGGGACCCATCTGAGGACAGAGCTGCCCATCAGTTACATCTATGTAGGAGGCCTAGATCCTGTCTATGCATGGTTTGGTTAAGGCCACACCTCTTAAACCTCCCCACAAAGCACCACCAAATGGAGACCAAGGATGCAGATGCACGAACCTTTGGGGAACATCCTCATTCAAATCCTGATATGGTACAAGGTGATCATTATGGTAACTACAGCTTTTCTCATTTACCAGATGCCTTCTTATATCCAAGGTGCTTTGTGAACACTGGCTCTTATTTTATTTTTTTATCAAAATCTTATTATCTTTCTTCTTTTGTTAAGGCTGAATAAAGGAAGATCAGAAAGAATGACTAATTTGAGGACCTCACAGCTCAAAGTCACATCTCCAAAGCCTGTGCTCACCTCCGTTCTTGTGTCATTTCACTGGGTGTGATTTCAAGCCATGCACATATTTTAGTAATAGTCATCAAGTCTTGAGAAACTAATGAGGAGGGAGCTAGATCTTGGAGTCTTAGAACAATATTCAAGTCACAACTTTGCTATGCCTGCTGTGTGGCATTGAGAAAGTGTCGAGACTTCTCTCTGCACCCTCTCTCTCACCCCGAGCACATCTGCAATAAACAACAGAGATAATAAAAGTTATGAGCTGTCTGTCAATGGAGTGTTGATGAAAGATGATGTGTGTAACATTCATAGAAAATTACTGGAAGTGTGCTTGGCACAGGTGGCCTATGGGCATCAGTTAGCTCATGCTCCTTTCAATGACCAGATAGAACAGAAGGGCTTCAGAGTCTCTCATGTGTGGACAGTCTTGATTTGACTGCCACCTGCATCTTTAAAAACATAGGTAAGATATTGACACTGCACAATGGAACAAAATCCACTTATGATTACAAAACTGTGAGTACCCAATTTCAGGAGAGAAAAGGAGAAAATGTGTAGATAGAAAAAAAGAACTATCATGAACGGTGTACAGGTGCATCTTAAGTCAAGGAGAAAATGTCAGGCTTTTCTGAAAGTACTCATTACTCTGAAAGCATTGTATTCATAATGACCATCAAGAATATCAAGTATTAATTCTGCCAATTGACTGAAGGGTAACTTGCCAGTAAAAAATATTACCTTTATGTTTATTTCTCTTATCTACCTAACAGAGTTATGGAAAGGACCAAGTTAATCCTATCCAAGTCATTCTTATGAGTTTACACTAGGTGCCTCCCTGGATACCTGGTAGATGTTTAAAAAGTAGCTATTAAATAATAATAACGGTGGCTTAAGTCATGTGATCACTATGTAGCAGGTATTGTGTTGAGAGTTCATATTGATACTCATATTTATTTCTGACAGCATTCTTTATTTGTTTGAGACAGGGAATCACATATATTAGTCTGGCCTCTATCTGTGTGCCTAAATATGACCCTGGATTTCTGATCCTCCTGTCTCCACATTCTGGTTTGTGTTACTGCTGTTTTTTCTGGTCCTGGCAATTAAATCTAGAGCCTTGAGCACACTAGGCAGGCACTCTATTGACAGCTGCACTTACAACTCCCTCACAATAATATCACCAGTAAACAATTAACAAGATTATTGGTATCTTTTGTAGCTGAAGAAACTGAAAAATAGTCAAGTTACGGTGTCCCTGTATGTCAGAGAGTCCACACCCTCAGTGTGAAGTAGAACACAGGAATAAATAAACAGATGAAAAACATGACTTCTCCATGATAGCAGACGTCAAGTAGTTGAGAAGCTGATAGGAACTAGGTAGACTGGAGCAAAAGAGTTGCCTACTACCTGTGGTCCTTGGGTAAATGGCAGAGGGCATCAGGGCTCGGAATTCCTTAGGCAGAGGTGTTCATAAGGGCATCAGAGATGAAGCCTGAATGGTCAATACAAGTTGATGTGTTAAATCTCTCTAGTCGTCCTAATCAGCCTGGGATTTTATGGCACTTTTATACATGCAATTCATAGTATTATTGTTTCCAGGATAGTAACTGTAGACTTACTTTTTATGTTTGGGCTCTTGACCATTGCTCCATTTCAGTGATACTGTGGGTTTTTGGGAATGCTAAAATGCTCCTTTTTTCCCCCTAATTGTTGTGAATCTTGAATAATCCATTTACCCAGGGGCCCATAAATGACATTAAAATGTAAGAAATGGATATAAAAATGCATGTAATTGCACCCGGTTTGGGATTCCTATCCATCCTGTTCTTTTGTTTTAATTTTACTACAGTAGTGTTGTGTTATTCAATTGGTACTCTCAATGCCTGGCTCACCTGTCAGCCTACAGCAGAGCAGCACAGTTTACAATCAGCACACAGCCTCAGTGCACACCTCTGTTCTCTACAGAACCGAGTGTCATTTAGTGAAGGACTAGTGATTCTGACTCTCAGGGTCCTGGCTGTGGTTTGGGAGGCATTGTTTACCACGAGCGAATGGCACACATCGAAACTCTACAGTCACTTGCATCTCAGTCACCTTGCTTTAGTGCCTCTGTCGACAGTAACCCAACAGAACATATTGTGTGAAAACACTTCCTTTTCTCCCAGATCCCCAAGCCATCTGGCGAGTCTTTTGTCTATTGCTTTTATAAAAGGCAGGCTGGCTGGTGAGCAAATTGCCCTGGGAGAAAGCAACTGACAGTACTTATGACTCTTAGATTCCCTTGCTGTATTAAGCCAGCTAACATATGTGAGAGTATCTGACTGGAAGCCTGGCGGAGCAGGTAGAGGCATTAGTGTTGGGATGGATGGGCGGCATCTGCGGATCTTTCTAAGAGTAAGTATAAAAATGAGTAATTTCTCCCCGGACCATGCTGCTTTTTCCAGTAATAATTCATGGTCAAAGTTTCATGGCAATTCCTATTTGTGGCAAGGTGACAGGGTTAAATCCTTGGCTCTGCCAAACCTTCAGTTTGTAAAGGCAGGTTTGTGGTACCATGTCTTTCTAGTCATATCTTTTGATATAAGCAAAAGATTCACATATGCAATTAGAGGCTTTTCCTAATGTAAAGATGAGAAGGTAGGAGTGTTCCTCTCTCTCCACATCTTAGTTGTTGTCTATGTCTTGCATTCCTATAGGTGAACAGAATCTAGAATTATCTTTACCTTGTCCTTTGAAATTGCTACCAAGTTGTCTTCAAGTATTTTTTATTAAACATTACATATTAATGATGCTTCAACAGAAAGAAAATATTTAGTGCCCATGTCCTGTCATTGCAAGATTAATCATCCTCAAAAGCACTGCCTACTCAGTGCCAGTTGAAGTGCACTTAGGAACTTTCTGTAAATCCCAATAACTGATACACATCACTGGGATCTTTCTTTCTGCCTTCTACACAAATGAGTGATTTGGACTTTTCTCCTCGCACTTGATTGAATCATTTCTTTTAGTCTCTTTAATGGTCTTAAAAATTATGCTGGTTTCTATACCCACTACTTGTATTCATGTCATTTCCCAATCTAGAAATGACACTCTCCTTATCTTCACCCTTAAAGGTAAGCCACCTCCACAAAGACCTCTGTGGTTTTTCTAAACTCAGTGATTGTCTGTGGTAAGATAAATATTTGCTCCCCCAAAATGCTAATCTCTGATGTCTATAAATGTGTTAAATAGTAAAAAAAAAAAAAAAAAAAAGAAGATGAGAAGGTAGGCACTGTTGTCACCAGCAGTTTCTTAAAGTAATGCTGGACTCCTTTGCAGGGTAGGGAGATAGTTTCTGTTCTGTAAGGTGTTCTATAGTGCTAATGAGTTGCACGAAGGAGAAGAATGAAGGTCCTTACCCATCTGCCTTTGCTTCCTGTTCCCCACTGGGTGGAAGGGAGGCTTCCGGGCTTTCTCTATTATCAACCAGTGAAGAGACTAAATGGGAACATTCATAATAGAGGAACTAACACACAGAGCACTGGTTCTGGAATCAGGAAGAACAGTCTGAATGTTGGGTTTCTCTGCTTATTTAAGGGTGGTGCTCACCTCTGTTAGCATGTGAGTGTTGGCTTCCATCTAAAATGAATATGATATTATCTGTGTGGCTGGCAATAACATCATTGACTTGACTCCTGTGTAATGGATGCATTTGTCCATCTCCCCTTTCTTAGGCAGGTAGATGCCCCTTCTATATCCTACAGTTTGGTGGCTAACCATTCACATGATACATAGCTCCATACTTTGCAGAGGTTAACCGAACTTGGGAATTTCTGATGAGATTTTCCTAGAGTATGTTTGCAGCTGATTTTAGTGGATGCCTAACTTTTGCTTCATGGCAAGGCTAGTGTGTGAGACAAACAGTGAATTTCACACCAGGGCAGGCAGTTCAGCTCACCCTTGTGATGACTTTCTTTCTTGCAGCAGTGCCTGATCAGAAAGCTTTCGGATCCTCCTCTTAGGCTCTGTGCCTGAGCAACTTGACCCAGAATTTGTAAAGTTCCATTGACAGCACCTGCTCAAAAGTGTTACGTCAATTCTCTTCCTCCCTTCTCTCTAACAACTTTTCCCAAGTTCTTCCCTTGGTTTCTCACCTAAAAGTTACTCTAAACTTAACAAAAAGTTGAGAAATCCTAAGAAAATAGGTGGGGCATGAATTTGACAATGTTATTCCCCATGCAAACAATAAAAGGTTTGTATTCTGTGTAATGAACTATAAGAAAAATAAAAACAAATGAACAAAATGGAGAGGATGGTCCTGCAACTCACAGATAAACTGTAATAGCAAATACATGCCCCCCAAATTATGTCAGATGTAGGGTTGGTGAAGATCTTTTCCCAGACTGTAGGCTATAGTTTTGTTTTGTTGACAGTGTCCTTTGCCTTACAGAAGCTTTTCAGTTTCAGGTTGAAAGCAAGTAAAGAGAACTCCAGGCTAAAGGTTGTTTTCTAGGGCTCCCCAGAGGCCTCCTCAGGCTGTTTGCATTTATTTATTTATTTTTTAAAATTTATTCAGATTACAACTCAATTGTTATCCCATCACTTGTATCCTCCCGTTCCTCCCTCCCTCCCACTTTCACCCTATTCCCTTCCCCTAGGTCTATGACCGAGGGGGACCTCCTCCCTCACTATATGGTCATAGGCTATCAAGTCTCATCTTGGTAGCCTGCTTATTCTTTCTTTGAGTGCCATCAGGCCTCCCCACCAAGAGGAGGTGGTCAAATATGGGGCACCATAGAAGGATGCAGAGGGTCCTAGAAACGTACAAGAAGAACATTGTGATGGGTGGATCGGGCCCCAGGGGGCTCTGCTCAAACTATTGCTCTAACCAAGGACAGTACAAGTAGTAAACATTGAACCCCGACTCTGATAGTCAATGGACAGGGCATTCTCCACAGTTATGTGGAGAGTAGGGGCCGACTTTGACATGAACTCCTCAGATTGTTGGATAGTGGGTGTCAGATCCTTAGCCGGGTTCCCTGACAGGCAGGGAGAGGGTCAGGCAGGAGAGGAGTGGGCTGATAGATTTCCAAGCCCAAAGCTGCTCAGGTGTCCTACAGTCCTTTTCGAGATAGCAGGGCTCTGTCTCTTTGCTCTCTGTTCCAGATGGGCTAGGCCAGTAAGCAGCTGGGGGGCTGTGAGAGATTCAAGCTTGAAGCTGCTTGGGTGCCCTACAGACCTTTTTGAGATGGCAGCAAATGTGAGTCCTGATCTGTGCCAGACTCAGCTCTGTCTGTCTGCTCTGTATCCCAGATAAGCCAGGCTGGTAAGCAGCTGGGAGGCTTTGGGCAACCAGAGCCCAAAGTTGCTAGTGTGTTCTACAGGTCTTGATATGACAGGTCTCTGCTTATGTTCTCTGTGCCCAGGTTGGGTTAGGCAGGTTAGCTGCTGGCCAGTGGAGAGAGATTAGAGCTCAAAGCTGTTCTGTTGAGCAGCTAATGAGGGGGTGTGGCCCACCCAGGTCTATGCTATCTAGATTGATCAGGCCAATAGGCTGCTGGTGGGCGGGGTGAGATCAGAACCGGAAGCTGCCAGCAGGATAGCACCTAAAGAGGATTGTGGCCCAAGCAGGTCTCAGCTCAGCCTGTTTGCTTTGTGTCTTAACCGGTGTCAGAACAGTATGCCTCAGGATGAGCAGACAGAGATTGACCCAGGCCTGAATTTCTCACAGGATAGCAGCTAATGTGCATTGTGGCCAGCGCCTTGATTCTGCTTTGCTGGTAAGCAGCTGAAGCAGCGGGGCTGGGGGTGGGGTGGAGGGGTGAGGGCGGGGGAAGGGCTGTGAGAAATCAGAACTCCTAGTTGCTCAGAATCTCCAGAGGCCCTCTTGAGATGGCAGGGCTTTGCTTTTCTGTTTTGTGACCCAGCTGGGCTAGGGCGGGAGCAGAGGAGGGCTGAGAGAGATCACATCCCAAAGCTGCTTGGGTCTCCCGCACTTTTTTCTCCAGAGGCAGCTAATGTGGATTATGTCCATGTCTGGTGCCAGGACTTTGCTCTGTCTGTCTGTTCTCCGTTCCTGATCCAGCAAGCAGTAGATGGGATGTGAGAGCCTGGAGCTGCACAGATATCCCACAGTCCTTCCCAGGATGGGGCCTAATGTGGGCTGTCCCCTGGGATTTTTCTGTGGGTTAGCTGGATGGCCAGCGCTTGGACCTAACCATGTTCCACACGATGTGGATCCCTCTCACCTGGGAATCAGCAGCACTGGTGTTTTGTAGCTCTCAGTTTGGTCTTTAGGTCGCTGTGCAGTCCTGGTTTTCCTGCTAATCAGATGCAGTGTTCTATTGGTGCCGCCATTTTGAATCTCCCTGGACATGTTTTTATCTTTCTGTAATGTTGGTATTTTTTGAATAAGTTACCTTAACTCTTTAATTCTCCAAGTACTACCAATTTCACTTGGTACATATGGCCATTGGAGATTACACATTTTTACTCTAATATTAATCAGTAATATTAACGCAATGATGACACATTATAGTTCATATACAATATGTATATATTTATACATGTATGGTGTTGCAGAATGTTTAAGAAAATGTAAAAAAGCGTCCAGAGTTCAAAGGGATGAGCCTGAAGACTATGGAAGAGAAGTAACTCAGATTAAGGAAAAGTTTATGTGCAAAGATGTTCATGGAGCAGAACTGTCAAGTGCATGTTTAGGTGGAAGGCAGTTTTGAGTGGGCGGTACATCAGAAACTGTTCCGGTAAGGGACAAGAGATGGAAGTAGAGGGTTTTTGCTGTGAATGGTTTCCTTAATGGGGCTTATGATAGGTGACTGGGTGACAGTCTGCCATCTTTCAGTATTGGGGTGCATCTCCTTTTATGATTGGAGGTCAGGGTGGTCCATATGGTGTGATTGATAAGCTCATGCATCTGTTTTTTTCTAATCTGGTTAGATTTATCACAGAGGTAATTATTTATTGGAGCAAATGACTTATCAGTTGTGTCTCCTGGTGTGCTGGCAGATGGTGATTATTTACTTGTATAAACATGCTGTAGAGTTATTCTGTCTTGCATTTATGCTTAGAATGGTCTAACTCAGGTAAAGGCTGCTGTTTTATAAAGTGAAATAACTCAAGGCAAGCTCCAGTCTGAAAGCTGATATTCTGCACAAGATGGAATAACTTATCATGGACCCAGTCTGTTCTCAAAGGTGATTTGTTTGAGGTTTATAATGTACTAGGGATACACAGTGGCTTATATGTTTCACTCAGTATGTAGGTGTAGTCAGAGAGAAATATGTATGCTTGACATGTAAATGTTAAGATTATATATATATATATATATACATATATAATATGCATTTATGTGTGCATGTATATTAATTATTTTTTGCTTTGTTTTATCATGTATCATTCACAATTCTTGCCAAAGTTTGGAAAATTTAAAGAACACAGTAACTTCATAGGCAGATAATTACAAGACTTGTGATCTTGGGTAAATCACCTTTTCAGTAAAATTATTATTTCTTTTTTCACAATTTTTACATCTATGTATGTATGTATGTATGTATGTATCTATAATGTATGTATGTATGTATGTATGATCTATCTATCTACCATCTATCATTACCTGCTTACCTATTTTCTCTCTCTCTCTCTCTCCCTGTGTGTGTGCATGCACATGTTTGGTGTGTTTTTGTACTAACATGTACATTTATACCCTCATGTACACCACAGTCCCGGTATGGAGGTCAGAGGACAGCTTCTGGTACTTTTTTCACTCCTTTCACATTGTGCATTGTAGAGATTGGACTCAAGTTGTTAGGCTTGGTGGCAATCACCCTTACCTGCTATAGTATCTCACCAGTTCCTCTTATAAAATGCATTATAATATAGTATGTGCTTGGATTATCTTACACAGTTATAAAGATTACCATCCATACCACCAACAAAGTGCTACTACCTAAGCTCTATTGTGGTTTAGACTTTCTTATACATTATTTTTAAAATCAGGTACTATGGCTATGGTGCTAATGCAATGAAGTAAGAACTGCCCACTAGATGAAGAAAATGAAGATTAAAGATGCTATTTGGACTACCCAAAACAGTGTGTGAGCAGGTAGTTTGTGGCAGATTGATGATAATGTCAGATTCTAGTATGCTCTGCTGAATTCTTTGAACCCTGGTGAACTCTGCATATGAGAGTGCTACTTCTCAGCTGATTGTGTGACAAGAAAACACAGGCTTTTCTCATTTTTAGAATAAAGTTTCAAAGGTTGTAGTTTTTCCAAAGACCCTTTTAGTCATTATTACTATTGTTATTTTGTTTGTGTGTGTGTATGTGTGTGTGTACAAACACACATACACATGCACATGACACTGATCACATGTAGAGAGAAACCAGAAGACAGCTTTTGAGAAGTAATTATTTCTTTCTACCTTTAAGTGAGTTTTACAAACTTAACTCAGGTCTCTAGACTTGTTTAGCAAGTGCTTTTTAACTGCTGAGCTATTTTACTGCCCACCCCCAGAGACTTTTGTTTGTTGAGGCTATTTGTTTCTGGAATATATGCTATCCATTACAATACCTTGGGCGGGGCTACATTTAATTGATGTGTATTGGGATGCAAATACATTATGAAATAGTGGTCAACACTAAAGACTCACAACCATTCAAAAGCCAAGAGAAACAAAACAAAACAAAATAAACAACAATGTTCACTTTTTTTTTCTGGGTTCACATGCTTTCCAGTTCCATAACCCCAACTTATTTGATATTTCCCTCAAAAGTCCATCATGGAGTATGACCTAAGAGACAATTTATAGGGAAGGAAGAATGGGTGGAAACTGAATTCCTCTCCACCTTCTGTTGTTGGACTGCTGAAAAGTAGAGAGATTTTCTAAGTTGGAAAAGCAAACCTACTTTTTAAATGAGAGAAACTTTGTTTTGAGATTATTGTACTTTTTTTTTTTTTTTTTAAAATATCCATGGCTATATGTAGCTCGATTTGGCCATGAAACATGGAAAGTTACATAAATCCGTTCTGAACAGTAGCTCTCAGAACCACTGCATGGCTCTGCTATGTCTTTATTCTCTGCCACTAGGCCATCAGGTCTCAAGTAAGGGATGATCTATCTTTTGTTACTTCTTGAAAAGAAAATGAGGTGGGGCTGGAGAGATGGCTCAGAGGTTAAGAGCACTATCCGGTCTTCCAGAGGTCCTGAGTTCAATTCCCAGCAACCACATGGTGGCTTATAACCATCTATAATGTGATCTGATGCCCTCTTCTGGCATGCAGGTGTACATGAAAACACAGCACTCATATACCTAAAATAAATAAACAAATCTTTAAAAAAAGAAAAGAACATGAGGATAAAAACAGCACTCCACTATAAAGGATATATATACTATGAGCAAGAAATAATCTTTTATTTTCCTAAAACAAACACCAACTCCTTCAGTCTGGCATCTGGAGCTTATGATAAACTCACCTGGGCTTCACTGCCTTTTGGCAAAGAAACTTCTATATTTCTGTTTCTTAAATCATGCATAGACTTTCTCAGGCTGATTTTCTCTGTCCCTGAGACTTTTTGCAGAGGGTAGTCCAAGCTTCTGGAATCTTCTAGAATCTCAATTACAATTGAGTGTTCACCTTCATGGCAAGATGGTTATTACTCACAGTTTTTATCCAGGTGGTTGTTTTTGAGCAGGGAATCCCTTAAATGACATTCACAATTCACTTTTATGCTTTCAAAATAATTTCCATTTTCACAAGTTGAAGCCTCTTAGGCATAGAAGTTGTGCCTGCTAGTTTTATGTCAACTTCATACAAGCTGAGATCATTAGGGGAGAGGAAACCTGTGTTGAGAAAAATCTCCCCGTTGAATTAGCCTGTGGACAATCCTCTGGTGCTTCTTTCTTTCTTTCTTTCTTTCTTTTTTTCTTTCTTTCTTTCTTTCTTTCTTTCCTTCTTTCCTTTCTTCCTTCCTTCCTCCCTTCTTTCTTTCCTCTTTTTCTTCCCCTTTCTCTTTCCCTCCTCCTCCTCTTCCTCTTCTTCTTCTCCTTTCTCCTCCCCCTCTACCTCTTTTTCATGATTGATGTGGGCAGATACATCTCACTGTGGATCCACTTGAGGCAAGGGCTTTAAGAAAGCAGGCTAAACAAGCCACAAGGGGCAAGCTATTATGCAGCAGTCCTCTACGGCTTCTGTTTTAGTCTCTGCCTCCAGGTTCCTGCTCTGACTTTTTCTCTTTTTTTATAAGTTTATTTTTTAATTTTTCCACTTTACATCCCATTCCCTGTCCCAACTTTCACTCCTTTCCCCCCCCTCCCACCTCCCCTAGTCCTCAGAAAGGGGGAGACCTCCTCTTCTGTCATCTGACCCCAGCCTATCATGTCTCATCAGGACTGCCTGAATCCTCTTCCTCTGTTGGCTAGCCTGGCCACCCTGCCAGGGGGAAGTGATCATGAGTGGCAACAGGGTCTATGTCAGACGCAGCCCCGACTCACCATATTATGGGGCTCACAGGGAGACTGTGTTACCGATATCAATTACATCTGAGCAGGGGGTCTAGGTTCTGTCCATGCAGGACCCTTGCTTGGTGCATCAGTCTCTGTAGGTGCTCCTGGGTCCAGATTTATTGGCTCTGTTGTTCTCCTAGTGGATCTCGTGTCCCCTTCAGGTCCTTCTGTCTTCTAATTCTTTCCTAAGTCACCCGTGCTCTACCCCAAAATTTGGCTATGAGTCTCAGAATCTGCTTCAATTCCCTGCTCGGTGGAGTGTTTCAGAGGACCTCTATTGTAGTCTCTCATCCTGTTAATTTTCTTCAAGCACTTCTGGTGTCTATTCCAGTTGCCCTTCTGAATGAGCATTAGGCACCTTTTTTTTAGGACCCTCCTTATTGTTTAGCTTACTTAGGTCTGTGAATTGTTGTGGACTATATCACATGATTAATATCCGCTTTTAAGTGAGTATATACCATGTGTGTCTCTCTGGGTCTGGGTTACCTCACTCAAGAGGACCTTTTCTACTTCCATCCATTTGCTTGCAAATTTTAAAGGTTCTTTGTTTTTAATAGCTGAGTAGCCATCCATGACTTTTATCAGTGATCACCTGTGATATGGAAGTGTAAGCAGAATCAACACTTTTTTCCCAAGTTGTGTTTGGTCATGGTGTCTTATTACAGCAACAGAAATTCTAACTAAGATAGGGGTTATGGCTTCAGAACACCTTTTCTGTTGCAGAGATCAAAGTGTGCAGCTTCTTCTGAACTGAATTCTTATTATAAACTTCAGTAAATGTAGCGAATAATAATCACACCACGTCCTAGATGTTGTGTTGCCTTAAACTTCCCTCCACAAAACAGCGCGGTTCACTCCTTTATAATTCAGCTCAACTCAAGTTCTTAGGAAATGGTCAGAATGCAGCTAGATTGGTTGCTAGAAATAACTCTAAAGGCCTCTAGCTCTCTTCCTAAGGGAGTGCTCCTTCCCCTGAACATTCTCATGAGCTAGATCTCTTCTGCCTTTATTTCTAATGATATTCTGCTGGATTAAACTCCCTCTATAATATCCCATAATGCTCCACTTATAGTACTCTAGCTATTCTATAGTCTGCATCCTGGAAGTCTTCCATTTTCCTCCCAGAAACAGGTTCTATGTTGTCCAAGGATACAGTCAACATCATCAGATTTATTACATTAGCCCCAAGCCTTGGTACCAATTTTTCATATTAGTTACCTTTCTCCTTGCTGTGACAAAATGCTTGATAAGAGCAACTTAGAGAAGGAAGTCTTTATTTTGGCTTACAGTTTAAGGATAGCATTTATCATGGTAGGGAAGGCCTAGAAATAAAAGCAGTTCTGTTTGTGGTAGGACAAACGCAAAGCATCATGTCTCATTGTGTCCATGGTCAAGAAGCTGGAAGAGATAATTGATGGTACTTAGCTGTTTCCTTTATCTTCAGTATCTGAGACAATGGTAACAGTGCTGTCGTTGCCAGCATTTAGTATGGGTCTTCACCTCTCAGCACAATCTTTTTGAAAATGTCTTCATAGATATACCCAGAGATCTGTTTCCTAGGTGATTGTTAAATCCAGTTAAATTGACAAGGGCACCCTCTTTCTTCCTGTTCTACTTTCCTCCCTCTCTCCTTCCTTTCCTTCCTCCCTTCTTTATTTCCTTCATTTCTTTCTTCTCCATCTCTCTTTCTTCTGATCATATTTCAAACATTTATTGAACACTTACTACTTGTTACTGTGATTCTTTGAGTCAACACTGTTATATCACAAGCCAAAAAGTCCCACTATATACCTTCTCCATGAGATACTGTGAAAATCAAATAAATTAATATAGATATAAAAGTTATGTGTATGCTTTGGCATGCTATTACCACATAAAAGATTATTATTTTCCAATCTTTAATATTATTTCTTTGTAACCCAATGTTTTGGAATTTTTCAACCCGTTGACAGTCACAAATATTTCCCAGGACTCCACAGGCCTGCAATTAAGAAACTGGAAACATTCATAAATATACACGTTGACTAATTAGTCCCTAATTAGCTAGCAGATTGAGTATCCTAATCACCCTAAGATAGATTGGTTAATGTCGTGGAAGGGAAAGAGGAGCTTGGCTACATTATATTATGTCAAAATTTACATAAATATTTCATTAAAATATTTAATGGGATCTGCTAGTCTGAGCCATGGCTAGCCCAGCAGTCAGTGGCATTTATGAGACCTTGCTTTTCTTTGGCAGTTTGAATATGAAATTAAGAGATGATCTTTTAAATGTGCTTGAAGAACACCTGAAGGTTTTCATTGTTTATTCTATCTCTATGGCCTATCTCTGTAAATCTATCCATCTATCTATCTATCTATCTATCTATCTATCTATCTATCTATCCATCCATCTATCTATCTATCTATCCATCTATCTATCTATCTATCTATCCATCTATCTATCCATCTATCTATCTATCTATCCATCTATCTATCTATCCATCTATCTATCTATCCATCCATCTATCCATCCATCTATCTATCTATCTATCTATCTATCCATCCATCCATCCATCTATCTATCTATCCATCCATTCATCCATCCATCCATCCATCTATCTATCTATCTATCTATCTATCCATCTATCTATCTATCTATCTATCTATCTATCTATCCATCTATCTATCTATCCATCTATCTATCTATCCATCCATCTATCCATCCATCCATCTATCTATCTATCTATCTATCTATCTATCTATCTATCCATCCATCCATCCATCTATCTATCTATCCATCCATCCATCCATCCATCTATCTATCTATCTATCTATCTATCTATCTATCTATCCATCTATCTATCTATCTATCTATCTATCTATCTATCTATCCATCTATCTATCTATCCATCTATCTATCTGCCTATGTATCTTTATCATCATCATCTATCAGCTGTCATCTGTCTTCTATTTGTGCATGCTATTAAAACATGAAGGATTGTTTTATCTGGTCTTTATTACCAACTTCATATATCACATATTATATACATATGCATATACATGTATAGGCAATTTGAATATGGAATTAACAGATGATATCTTAATTTGTTTGAAGAGAAATAGAAGATCTGCACTGTTCACTCAGTAAAGATACCAGCAGTATCAATAAATCTTTGATTTGAAGAAAACATCCTAAAATTATTCAGATAAACCCTAAGTTGGTAAAGACAATTCACCTATATTTCTTGTAAAAAAAATTAGTTATTTTTGCCTTTGAACTTGTGCATTTGTTCTGTGTCTCCCTAATGGCATTCTTAGAGTCATTGCGTTAAGGCTCAGTGGTGCTGTGGCTCAGTTTTCACTGTTCTATGAAGCTTGTGCAATCACTGACGTGACAAAACTCCCCACTAGCAGATCATCATCCAGGTCTATGGCCAAAGCATTGGGCTTCTGTAGAGAAGGCATGCACTTCTGCTTGTTTCCGTCCCAGCTTCTAGCTCTTGTGGTTCCCCACTTGGAAATTAGGCTTATTTACAACATGTTCATTGAGGTGGGCAGTCATTAGTTTAAGACAAAAATACCCAATGTCCAGGTATTATAAGATCCATGAAGTCCTTTAGTGTGCATATTTCTTGCTGATCTAGTGAGACAAATAATCCTGGGGGTTCCTTAATGCATTTATGATGTCTTAGTGACTCTTTGTGTTTAAACATGTTAGATGTAAGTTAAGGAAGAAAAGATGCACATCCAGGGGAATACATAATTAACCTTTTGCTCAAAATCCTTTCCTTTGGATAGAGCTGTAAGCTGTCAGATACTGCTGTTGCTTCCACGTAACCCACATCTACACTGTGCTGATGGCGACATAGAGGGGTCATGATGGACTTCTGGCATCTCATTCTTATGAGTTGTTTACACTTGCATTTCATTTGCTGTTTAATACTTTGGTTGATAATAGCTTTGCATTATTTTGTGGGTTCTTAGCTCTACTCTTTGCTATTAGAAACCATATGTCTCTGAAATACTATTTTAATCAAGTTTCTGCCCTTGATTTCAGCCCTGAGCTTCTACTTTCACCTACAGTAGCTTAAACAACATGCGACACTTGAATCCCATTTATTGGAAAAGGCAAGTGTTTCTTACCCTACTCCTTGCAAGCTTCTCCGTACACAAAGCCAGGGTTTTAGGTTGTGTTATCATTTAAAGTCCATCCCAAAGACATCATGGGTTGAAGGATGATACCTCACATGGTGGGCCCACTCATTGAGAGGTGACTGGATTGTAAAGACTTTGACTTTATCAATTGATTAATTATTTTAAGGATTTATACTTTGATGACATTATTGGAAGGCAGTAGATATTTTTAATAATAGGGCCTAGCTGGAGTTAATAGGTTACTAAGAGCATGCCTATGGTGGACATATCTTGTCCTTGTCCCTTCTTGTGTTCTATTTATTCCCTGGTCACCATGCAGTAAGTAACCTCCTCTCTCACTTTCATCATAATATCCTGATGTGACGCAGGCTAAATCCTGGATTTATCTGACCTTGGAGAAGCATCTGAAATCATGAGCCAAAATAAAACCATTATTCCTTGAATGTGAGAGGTCTCCTGTAGGCTCATGTGTTGACTACATTGTCCTAGTTTTTGATACTTTTGGAAGTGGTGGAAACTCTATAAAAAGGAGCATACTTTGAGGAGACAGGTCAATTTAGACTTGCCTTTGAAGAGTATGCCTGGTCTTGGACTCCTCCTCTCTCTGTTTCCTGTCCACCACACAGTGGGTAACCTTTGCCCCATACCTTCTCTACCATGATGCTTTGCCTCATTATGTGCTCTGAATCTATAAGACAAAGAGTATGACCGAGTCATTTGCAACTGTGAACCAAACTAGATAATCCATCCCTTTATGATCTTATATCATGTTTTTGAGATGTTTTGTCATAGCCACAAGAAAGCAACTAATACTGAAATATTTATAATTTCCATAAGAATGTCTCTTTTGTTTATAATTTTAAATTAATATATTTAAAAAATTTCTTAGAGAATTCCATATCACAGGAATCCCTCCTCCCAAACTTTTCCCAGATGTCCCTCTCCATTCTATGTCCTTTTTAATTCAGGTGATACTATCTTGCAACAATTACCCTGGTTCTATGCCTCTTACAATATTTCTGGGCCCTCTTCTGCAGTGTTTCCTTACCCTTAAGTGCAAGGAATATATAGTGAATTTATTAATTGACACCAGGTACCCAAAAGACAGTTGATCTCTGACAAGCTGTGGCTCTCTGTAATGATTTTCCTCAGCTGCAAAAAGAGGCTCTTTGATGTTGTGTGAGGGTTACACTTACCTGGATATAAGGATAAATATTTAGATGCAGTTAGAGATTGTATTGGTTTAGGAAACTGGCTGTGATGGGTTCTTCTTAGGGTTCCAGGGCCTCACTAGCCATGGGAAGTTAGCTAAGTTTAAGGTGGCAGGCATGGATTTCCTCCTACTAAGTGGGCCTTAAATTCAATTTGGTGACTGTTGGTTACCTCCTAGGATATAAGTGCCATTATTACATTAGATTTTCTTATAGTTAAAAGAATATTTTAACTAGATTATTGAGGCTGTTATTGTCCATTCTTACTTTTCCTGAGAGAGTTTGGTTCAATTGAACATAGGTTTTTTTTTTTTTTTTTTTTAAATCTCCTCTACTCCATGATTATCTTGTTTAGTTTTAGCTCAGATTTTATGGATACCTTTCTGTCAACTTAGTGCTATTTCTATACAGTTTATAGTTTTCACATCTATTATCTCATCTCGCAAAGTAGAAGCCATGGTAGAACAAGTAAATGCTTCATATTTTAAACACGTCTCTAAATCACCTCATATATCATGTCTGGAGAAGTCAGAGCAATGAAGAGACCAGGTAGCAAGTATATCTCTAGGCAAGAAGCCTGATGAACACTGAATGCAGAGATGAAAACAGAATCAACAACAGCAGGAGGATAAGTTGCTGAAGAAGGTAGTGGGGCTTGTGGTGGGCTTAGCTCCTGTTTGCATTAGCCTCAGAAAAGAGTGCCTGAGAAGAAAGCCTTGCAGACCCTTGGCCAGGGTTCTGCTCCTGGGAGGTTTTTATACACAGTGGTACACAGTGGCATCAGCTCTCGAGCCACAGGCTTCCTGCTCTGTTCTTTGCTCGTGCAAATGCTTCTCAAAAAATAATGTTTTCTTCTTCAACAGGTGGCACCTGGCCTTGATGGTAGCCGTGACAAGGCTGTGCTGCACTTTGCTCCTATCACTCCCCCTCGCACCTGGGCCTCCACCAGTCAGTTGCTGTATCCCCTCTGTCACCACTTCTTAGATTCCGTGGCACTTCTTCCAGTTCAGGTCCCCAGCTCAGCTGTATCGATTGACAATAGCTTTGGGGATGAGTGTTCAGAGTACTGCTACCTCCCTGTCTTTTTTAGGGTCTCTGTTACTACATCAAAACACCAGGACCAAACTGTAAGTTGGGGAGGAACAGGTGTACTAAACTTATACTTCCACTATACTGTTAGTTACCAACGGAATTCAGGACAGGAATTCAGAAAGGGGCAGGAACCTAGAGGCAGAAGCTGATGCAGGGGCATGGAGGGGGATGCTACTTACAGGCTTTCTAAGCCTGCTTATAGAACTCAAGGCCACCAGCCGAGGGGTGTTACCACCCACAGTGGGCTGGGCCTTCCGCCATGGGTCACTAATTGAGAAGATGCCTTACAGCTGGGTCTCATGGAAGCATTTCCTCAACTGAGGCTCCTTGTTCTCTGATGATTCTAGTTGTGTCAAGTTCATACAAGACTGCTAGAATAATCTCTGAGGCAGGTAATACTCTACCCCTAAATGTAGCTCTGAATGACAGACTTGTCTTGTTTCTCCTCTTCCTTTTCCTTATTTGCAAACTCCCTGCTTGGTAGGAGTTGAATCTGTCGTGTTTGTCCCAGGCTCCTGTTATGAATGCTTGGTCCTCAGGTGATGGCACTATTTTGGGAAGTATATAGGTCTGGATGGAGAGAGTACATTGGTGGGTGAAGATCCTTGGGTTATTTATCCTCTTTCTGTTGCTAACTTTGTTTCCTGGCCCATTATAATGGCTTCTGTTTTGGTCTGCCATGTCTCTCTCACTGTGCCAGACTTAACCCTCTGAAACTGTGAACTAAGAAAAACACTTCCTCTTAAAAGATGTCAATGGTAGATTGACCATAGCAATGAAACAAACACACAGACAAAAACTAACAATAACATCCAATATATCTCTCAAAAGAATATTAACGATAAGCAACTCCCTTAGTACACCATGTTCTACTCACATGTCTTCGGTGACCTGCCGTCACTTTCAGATACCAGGCTAAGCATCCTGAGCATGGAGCACTGGCATTCTCAGGATGTTCACAGCACTTGGTCTGAGCTTCTCCTTTCACATGTGCTAGTGTCCATTTTTTTGTGTGGTGCTTCCATGTGTGAACATTTCCTCCTACCTTACTTAACCCTCTTGAGGGCTTGGTTTCTGTCTTCACATTCAGCTGAATCTGATATTTCTCACAGGACGAGCTAGACTTCCAGCCTCAGAGGAGACCATTTTCTGGATGCAGGAAACAAGAAGTGACTTCTGAGAGTAGCATGGTCAGTCCAAGCAAAGTGGGGGGTAGCTCACATTTTTTCTGAGAATCACATTAATATTTATTGAAAGAGTGTATGCTTAATATTGATTGTCAGTTTAACAAAATCTGGAATCACATAGGAGACAAAGATATAGGCACATCTCTGAGAAATTATATAGATTAGATTAATTGAAAGGGGAAACCCATCATAACAGATTTTAGTGTTATATTTCTCATTAATTGTTAATAATTTTACTTATGTTTCACATAAGTGACAAGATGCATTGATTTTAATTTTTCTAAGTTTGTATACCTCTTTTAAATCCTATAATTATATATTGCATAAAAATTTAACTTCTAGATCATTTATTAGTGTAATGAAACACCATAACTCTTCTGACCAGCCAAGCACCTAAATTTTGTAATAAAAAATGTCTTTCCACATTAGATAAATATTCATCACTATAAGCTTCTTAGCATCATTTACTGGCACCAAGTTTGACTTGCAAAGTACAAATTTTTCCTATTTCCATTACTCTCTGTCTTCTCACAGGTGATTACTCTGATGTGATGTGCACATGATTTTGTGAAGTTTAAAACTTTACTTGACTGAATCCTTGGCATATCACAAAGACATTTATTAATTTTTTTAATGGAAGGGTGAAATCGTTGCCTATATGAGCTCTAAGTTTCAAATTTTTCATTCTTTTTTCTTTTTTTACTGAAAAATAAAATAATTCATATTACATCTCAATTGCTATCCCATCCCATGGGTCCTCCCATTCCTCCCTCCCTCCCGCTTTCACCCCATTCCCTTTACCTATGACTGTGACTGAGGGGGACCTCTTCCCCCTGAATATGATGCTAGGGTATCAAGTAGGAGAATATTTATTAAAAGCAGAAAATTATCTGACAGACATATCTGTGAGGCAGGAACTATTGAGGACTTGCTTACCCTGTCTTGGCAGAGTTTGGCCATTGACTATGCCTGCATCTAAGCTTGCCCATTTTAGGCAGAATTCTGTCTGTGGTAGAAACATTTTGCCCAGTGGCTTGTTTGCCACATTTAAAGCCATCTCCAAAGGAGGTTCATTGATGCTCATCATCTTATTTGAGGTAGGCTGGGTGTTGCCAGGAGTTAACCTGTCATGTTGACAAAGAACCTTTAAAATAATAAAAACATTTTTAAATACCATATTCTGTAGGGTTCTGATGCTTTTGAAGACATTATTTAACTATTTTATCTTATCTATCTATGGAATCATATCTATCTGTTAAACCTAGAATGTATATTCTTGTGATAAAAATAGACTAGCAATTTATAGGACCGTGATTTGCTCAACTAACTATTAACATATTACTTAATTATCCTAAGCAGCCTGCAATACCACTTTCAAAGTATTGGAAGTAAACCTTGCATTACAGTTGAGTTATGTGGGTATAATACTTCATATTAGAGTTGAAATATGTATGTGTGAAGAATAATATTAAATTTGAAGTCTATACTAATGTGTCAAAATTGAACTTATTTTGCATCAATATAAAAAATTCTATACCAGTGAATTAAAATTTTGAGTAACAATTAAGGCATTAAATTGAGGAGCAGAGTCACTAATCTACTTCTTGTCCTATCAGCCCTATATATTTCTATATTCTCTTTCTTTCTTTTCAACCCCTATCTCCAAACCTAAGCATGAAAAATAAAGAAAAAGAGAGACATCCTGAGTCCAACCTGGTTTTCCCTCTGAGTAAGATCAATATTGACTTATAACCAACTCCCAATGAAAATAAACATTTATACACCAAGAGAACAACTAAAAATGTACCAAAACCCCCTTAAGGGAAATGGGCCATCGTTCCCTTAAGTTTTTTTTCTGGCTGATTTGGGATGAATAATACCTTTATAGAGGCCTAAATAAAATTAGGGGAAAAAGGTTAAACCAGCTAGGAATAGCATCTGTGGTCCAGTTTCTAAATGTTAAGAAATTCCAGACTTAATTAAAGTCCTGTGTGGGACAGTCTGAAATGCTGGACCAATTTGGATCGGAAGCTTTCTTTGGAGCTGTCCTGTTCTGATGAGGAACAGCAACTGAAGCACTTGGTGGTGGAACATGAAGGATACAGGATGTCAATTTCCAGCATACTGAGAGGAATGAATCCTTTCAGGTCTGATTCAGCATCAGTATCCAGTTCTTTGTTCTGAAAACATGTAATTTCTCACAAGCATTATACAGTCTTAAATTTATAAATATATGAGGTATGCATGATGCACAAAAAGTTCAAGATGATGCTCCAACGTTATAGAGAGTTTTGGGTGACTGTTCAGGCAGCAAACCATCTCTGTCATTTTATCATTTTGGAAGTTGCTAACCTGCACTTCCTGTCTACTCAGATAATTAATTTCATTCCTTCTCAAGTCTCTGATAGGGTTGAAGACCAGATAGTATAGGTTTGCAATTAAGCTTAGTTATTTAGGGGATCAAGATGTTTTTAGGTCTAGATAGATGTTTTAAGTTGACAAAGATGAGATATGATAGATATTGATTTACATTTAGAATTGTAGACTCACCAAGGTAGGAAAAATGTTTCTTCAAGGCTTCTATGAATATTTATATAACATTTATATAATTCCTGATCGTTTCATGGTTCTTGCTGTAGGCAGTTTATTGTATATATGTGTGTAATAATATAAATGTATATGTAAAAAAGAAGAATAATAAAAAGAAAAAAAACCCAGAAAATTATGAAAGAAAATTATCATATTCCCCTTATTTCAAGCTGAATATTGGTCATATATTGTAAAATACTTTCCTCATATATGTAACAAAAGAAGTAAGGCATTTCAAACAACCAGGCCCTTAGATTTGCATTCTCTTTCTACTCTGATCATTAGAGGTAAGTATTATGATGAGTCCCCAGTGTGTGCATTTTATCTTTCCTTATACTTCTATGTGCAAATACATGACTCAATCCCACCTGGCAGATATCAAAAGGTCACCTCTTGGAGCAAATTTACCTGATGACTTGTTTCTGTAATGACTAGATTCCAGTAATAGTTCTAAGATGATACAGAATTGTAAGCAAACAAAATTAGTTTGTGTTAGTAATGAAATGTGCTTCACAATTCCTATAGCATTTACCACTTATGCCTTGTAGAAAATGCTTAGTGACCTCCAAGGCATAGCATGGCTTTGTTTTAAGTTATAAAGTAGTATCATATCTTATTTATGAAACCTATGAACTTGTTTAATTTTCAGATATATGTTTTTAATTCTGTATGTGTGTTTGTGTGGAGTGTGTAGGGTGTCTCTGTGTTTGTGTGTGTATGTATGTATGTATGTATGTATGTATGTATGTATGTATGTATGTATTTTGCTGTCCTTTTAGTGGCTGCATAATGTTTCATAAAATTAGCACAGCAGAAGTAATAGATTCATTATCCAAGAAGATAGTTAATGTATTGCTATGTTTTTTCTACCGTGAAAAATGGAAAAAAATTGTTCATTTTGTACACAGGATTTTTTCAAGACATATGTTATGGGATGTAGAATTGCTAGTTTGGAAGAAATATGTGTTGATGCTACTGGGCAGGATTAAATAATTCTTGAAAGTAGTTGTAAATGTGTTAAGACTTTATTTTGAGATTAAACTCAAAAGTCTTCAAGCTCCAGCTCCTCATTGTCCCAGAAAACAGTAAAGATAACCCTTGTCTTATTGATGATCAGTCTGCTGATAAAGTGAGAGTGCTCTGAAGAGATGACTTGCAGTGATGCCACAGAGGGTGTCTGCTAGCTAGAGTAGAAACGACAGAGGTACAAGGCTGTTTCAAAGGGGGATTGTTGAGAGAAAGCCGAACAATATATGACTTCAAAGCAACGTATGGAGACAGGTGTTCTGTTTTGGCACAGACAGTGTGGTCCTCCACATACTTTCTGCAGATGCTTTTGGTGATATTGAGGTCTGAGACCACTTCCCTCTGGGTTTACAACTCTAAGATCTGACTGACAAAAAGATCCTTTATGCCAACTGTAAATGCAACAATAAAGAATTTATTGAGTAATCATAGTAAACTCATCTTGAGCCATAGACTTGGGCCCAGGAAGAGGAAGGGAAATAGCAGAGAGATAAATGGATAAAGAACCATGCTTCATATTGTCATTGGAGTCCTTAACATCTTGTGTGAGATCCCATAGGCATACAGCTCCTCCAAGTTTTCCATAATACATGAGATATAAAACATTATACATGATATAGACTTAAAGTGGATGAACCCTTGTAACTGACTCCAGCCTTTAAGTTTTTTGAGTGTGTTCCTAGGATGCTGTGAATATTCTTTTCCCCTGAAAAATAAAGAGAATTGAGTAAATAATACTCTTTACTAAATGCAGAATGTATTTCTTATTTTGCACTGACCTCCACCTCAGCTTAGAGCCCATCACCTCCTATCTGGACTATGGCAAAAGGCTATTAACTGGCTTCTCTGCCTCCTGTCTTGACAATGGTGTCAATGGCACATTTTTACACATGGAGCTATTCCCTTAAGACGGTCTTTGATGGCAGTCATGATTCATTCAGATAACATGGATATGGTGGTTGGTATCACCTCTTTCTGGTCTTCTGGATCCAAGTCAAACCCTTCCCAAATGCCTGTCCTAAAGACTACCACATTGTTCTGTGCATCCTCGCTTCTCACATGTTCAGTGTTAGGAATTTGCAATTGAGCAAGAGATATATCACAAAAGCTCTTGTAGCTTATTGGCCTAGCATATTAGCACCTATTGATGCTACAAAGTCCAGGTTGTTTCTACATTATGAAGGCACAGAGGTCTGTGTTTAATATAAGCACTTACCTTCTTAGATGCCTTTGCTGTGCTTGGTAAGACATACGTTTGCTGAGCAAAGCTGCTGTTTGGATGGAAACATCTTGTTTAGGGTCTAATCAACCAGACTTCACAAATGAACCTTTAGTTAGAAGGAAAAGTTGAATTATGGATGGAAATATAAGTATAGCCATGGTGCAAAGAAAGGTCAAGTGGCGACCATATGGTCAAGATGTACAGAAAGTGTGAGTAGTTGAAATGGTTTTTATAATATGACTTTGGCTACTCAAGGAGAAGCATTCCCACACACCTGCCAAACATTGTTAAGGAAAATGAAATTTACCAGATTCCACTGGCATGGTATGATTTATTATTTTAAGTGCTAACAGTTAATGTGACAGGGAGAAGGAATGACTTAGAAATAAAAATGTGAGTGCCAGGGTCAAATCCACTAGTGACTGTTGTGTAACCCACGTGGCTACCACTATTCTGTCACCTACTTGTTAAAAGAGCAGGCCAGAACTGAAGCAAGGCTTTGCTCCCATGTCATACCTTCTTGGCAGATGTTAGTAACTGATGTTGCTTTTGACTCATGGATTCTTCCCACAGAGGAAATACAAATCAACTGGAGATGGCTCCTGAGCTCATCCCATACCTTTGGCATCCTGCAAATCTCATGAAAAACAAGGGAAGTTTTTGACACGCCATGCTTTCTCTGATTCTCTTTCCTTCTGTGTTGTTAAGAAGATGATTCCTCTATACATTGTCACTCAAGTGTCACATTAGAGGGACAGATCAAAAGCTGCTAGGAACTTAGCATGGTCTTTTCCATCAGGATGATGTACGATGTTCAGAAATGCTCTTAACAACTAGCAGATGGTAAAACACTACATAAGAGCACAACCCATATCCAAAGCCACTCAAGTAACTAAATCAAAATCACCCAAAATGCAGATGTATTTCCTTCAAAACTGCTACTCAGATAAAAGTCAGATATTTTGACTAATATCAATACATGATGGGGAAAGACACCTTGAATATAACAAGTTTCATCAGTAATAATAGGAAGTTATCTGTATGCTCATTATAATTTCTCTCCAGTGTCTTCTTTCAGCATCTAACCCGTCGCAGGCTCTGGGAAATGTTAACACACCATGAGGCTGAAGCAAGTAGAGGCACCAGAGAATAAGCCGATGCTCTAATTTAGACTCATTCTTCCCAGAGAAGCAGTGTTTTCTCAGGAGAGTCTTGGAGAATTTCTCTGCACTTTCCAAATAATTGACACTTGTAAAACCCTGGTGAGGAAGGCAGAGTGAAGAATGTGTCCCTATTAGAGAAAATGGGTTCTCTATTTCTTCAGGAAAGTTGTTGGAGGTTTGCTATGTGTTGAGCTCTGAGACTGCAGTTATAAATAAGACAGAGCTCGGTGATGCCAGTGTAGAGAGAGATAAAAACTGAAGTTCTTTGTGACTGTAATATGACTGGTAGACACTGGTTTATATATCCCTCTGTTGAGAATTCTGGTTAGGATCAGTTCAAGTTCCTTCTGCTCCAGCTTTCAATTTTTCCTCCTACCCAACTATCGATGAGCCAGCAAGCAGTAACATAGCTAGAATTTCCAGGGCACTCAGGACAGTGAGGAGTATATTATGGTACTATATTCAGAAAAGGTACCAAAGGAAACAGGGCAGAATTGAATCTTAGAGGAGCAAAAAGGATCTCTAAGTTTGACAAGCAGGAAAGACTGTTCTGAGGAGTCTATAATGACATGCAAAGACTGTATGTAGAATCTCAGCATCTTTAGTGAACTATATATCACGTCCCTATTATTGGGTGCATCATATTTTGTGATGGCAGTGTTATGCAGACAGGGATGAAGAGGTAGAGGTGATTCAGGGTTTCATTTTCCTTTTTAAGAGAACTCACTATAAACTTTATATGATAGGTAACAAGGGGTATTTGATAGGTAACAAGGGGTATTTGAGATTTTAATGGACCAACAAAACGTACTGAAGAGTATAAACACAGTGCAGGAGACAAGAACTTCAGTGTCAATTTTCCCACTAAGACTCTTGTTCCTGCCTTAGCTTAGTCTGAATTCTGAGGCGTGTCCAAGTAGTTCATGTCCCATTCCCTACATATTTAGTTCCTTCTGGCTACAGTACTGTCTGGTCCTGATGCTTCTCAGTATGGTGAATGCTTTCTGGTCCCTATAACTCCACTGAGAGCAACCACCCTCCCCATTGTTAATATGCTTGAGGTGTTACTTCATTTCCCATTCCCAACTCTCATGCTAAATATGATGATTTCCTTGAGTCCTTACCATACCTGTTACCGCCTTCTGCATATGATTCATCTCAAAGACAGGGTTCATTTTTCTGGATTCCCTGTTTTATAACTAGTCTTTGAAGTTGAGGGTTATGCCGTATCCAGATTTATACCGAACTTCATTAAATACCCAAATACTTGACTGTTTCAATTTCATATACGTACGTACACAAATATCTACATACATACACATGCACATGTAAGAATACACACATGTGCACACATGCATTTTAGCTAAAAAACCTACAAGCTGGTGATTGTGACATTTTCAGTTTTCTTTTCTTTCTTTCTTTCTTTTCTTTTTTTCTTTTTTCCTTTTTTCTTTTTTGAAGGTGCCTATGTCTGGCTCTCCAGTTACAGATGGTGGAAACTAGAAAAGCAGGAAATAGCAATGACCTTAGCTAATTTTTATAGTTTCCTGTAGATGATCATGAGAGAACATTTCTTCCCTGTGTTTGATTCTAAACTACTTGCATGTCTTACATGTACCATGGGGAGAGAATTTTTTTGGAACAAGAGCAGATTTTGAAAATAAGCTGTAAGCCTAGAGATTTTACAGAGAGTCTCTGCATGAAGTTTTTCCCTCTCTATTCAGAGAATAGTTAGGTGGCAATCATGTATTAGCTCAAAATTGTGTTGCATGGGATGTTGAAATAGGGAGCCAAGAGTAAGAATGGAGACTGAGTCCTTCTCACACACCCAGTCCTTCCCACATTCCTTTCTGTCACAAAGAAATGGAGTGAGATGTGGTCTGACAATCTTTTTTTTTAATTTATTCATTACATTATTCATTAATTTATTCATATTACATCTCAATTGTTAGCCCATCCCTTGAAACCTGCCATTCCTCTCTCACTCCTGCTTTCACCCTATTCTCCTCCCCTATGTCTGTGACTGAGGGAGACTTCCTCCCCTCTATATGATCATAGGGTATTAAGTCTCTTCTTAGTAGCCTGCTATCCTTTCTCTGAGTGCCACCAGGCTTCTCCATCAAGGGGACATGGTCAAAAATGGGGCACCAGAGTTTGTATGAAAGTCAGACCACACTCTCCATTCAATGGTGGAGAATGTCCTGTCCATTGCAACCACCAGCAGCCAACATATAGTTATGCTTCAGATGATAGAGCAATTACTTACAATGGGGACAAATCCTTAGTTTCCAGGAATGTTTGTCATTTGGAGGTACTGTACTTGTTCCAACATGGGGAGGGGTTGTATTTAGATGTTGGAGCCCAGGGCACTGCTTTACATTTCCCATGGCACAGGACAGCCTCCCATAACAAAGAACTTATACAGACTAAATATGTCAACAGTATTGAACTTTGAGATAGAAATATTTCATGGAATTTTGTGGGAAACAAACCAGTAAAAGAAAAAGAGACAAAGACGAACCATACAGATAGCATATATTTTTAAAGACAGAAATCTAGGATGGCATTTTTTTTGCAAGTTATTTCAGGCCTGACTTAGGGTTTACCATAGGTTGGATGCCTTTGGAAGCAAACTCTTAAGATGTAGGGTAGTAAATAGGAGGTGTTAGGTGAGCCCCTTGTGATCAATGACTGAGACGGGGTGGAGGGAGAAGGTGAACTATCTGGATTGAATTCTAGGGCAATGATGCTGTTGCAAACACCAAAGATAAGAGGACCCCTCAAAGAAGTCTTCAAAAGAAGTATGAGGACCTGGGTTCAACCATATTCAAAGGGACATTATTTTAAAGAGAGTTGAAGCAGACAGTGAGGGTTTCTCACAGCTAAGGGCACACCTCTCTACAGCTTATATGGGAGCTGCTGTGTGCATCAGAACCTTCTTCACAGGACTGAATAGAGGTTGAGAGACAGTCCCCCCATTACACAACTCAGGGAGTCACTTGAACCTTTTAAACTTTTTTTTTAATACAAAAATTCACTTAATAAGGCTTACCAGCTACTGGTGGTGAGGCTTTTTCTGTGTAAAGGAACTGAAGAAGACAGTAGGGAATTTGTTCAAGGATGAATAGAATGTGCTATGCAATGTTTTTAGTAGACTTCAATTCTCTGACTCCAGTCTCTCTCACTCTACCATTTTTTCTTCCTACTTTCACTACTTCCTCCTCCACTTCCTCCTTTCTTTTGAGGCAAGGTCTTACTATATAGCCTTGGATGGCCTGAAACAAACTATGGAGGTTAGGCTAGCCTTGACTTTACAGAGATCTACCTGCCTTTGCCTTGCAAGGGTTGAGACTACAAGTGTGTGCCACGGTGCCTGGCATTTTTAAATGAAATTCTTAGAGTGAAATCTGTCAATAATGTTATCTCTTTCATTTGGTTATTATTTTCATTTTAAGATGCCCACATTTGACACAGATATTGTACAGAGCTTTGCCAAATGGCTTGAAGCAGAGCAAACCCCTCTTGATAAGCGATGATATCCTTCATTCTCTTCTCTCATGAATGAAGTCTTCCTAAATACTTACTCCTTTTCATTCAGCATATTCTGGCTTTTTCTGCTCATCTCTGCTCTCACTCTTACCATAGTTCTATAGTAGGTATTTGGAGAACCCCACACTACCTCCATATTTACCTCCTTTGGGCTCTGTATTGCCTGATGAGGAAACCTTTTTTAAAGGACTGGCTTGGCATGCACACTATTTCTTTGCAAATGTAATGAATACATGTAATTTTACTGAATCAGCAAAGAAAGCATTTGGAATGTTCTTTAAATACCAATTCCTTCAACTTCCTAATGCAGTCAGCCAGGGAGGCATACCTTTTTCCTTGGACTTCAGTGTACCTTAAAATTCCAGTGTTGGATCATGCTTGTTACTGTGATAATCTTTCCTTAGTTTTTACCTTCAAAAATTCTGGAGTCTTCCTTTAAAGATGATGGGTTTGTCATGCCCTCTGAGTGCTACTGGTAACTAGGAAAGATGAAGCCACCAGCTTGTCTTCCAAAGAGCTTCATGAGTCAGATGAGGAGCCCCTAGTAGGAGGCTTTTTTCAGTGTGTTTCTTAGAGATGCATCCTTGGATTCCAGCCCACAGAAGATAAAGAGTATGAAATAGCAATTTTTGAATTTAAGTATTGGGCTAATGACTTAATGTTGTATGATAGACAACAGAACTTCTTTTTATGGCTTTCAAGCTTTATTGAAGGTAATCCAAGCATCATGTCATAAATTACAATAGAGCTTCACCCAGAGAAGGAGCACTATGAGAACTTACCTAGAGTCATATGTAAATATATCTTACGAAACTTGGGGGATGGCATGTGTTGTTCTAATTCTTGAATGTCAACTTTGGATTCTGAGTTAGTGTGTTTTTGTACTTGGATAGTACTAAGGATGATAAATGGGATATGATTGGGGGGCTGCATTTTTATAGTATTTGTCTCTTATAAAGGGAACATATTTGATTTAGTCACAATGCATCATTTGTGTAGGATATTGTATGTTAATAGATTAAGTCATCAGAGTGCCTTTTTCCTCTCACATTTCTCTTCTATGAGATAAGTCCCTCTCTCTCATCTTCCCCCATTTCCTCCTTCTACCTTTTCCTCAGAAAAGGGGAAGCCTCTCATGCATATCAACCCTTCTTAGTATATCAAGTTGCAGTAGGACTAGGCATCTTCTCCTGTTGAGGCTAGACAAGTCAGCTGAGTTAGGTGAAAAGGATCCAAAGGCAGGCAACAGAGTCAGATACAGCTCCTACTCTAATTGTCAGGGGGATCCACATGAAAACCACATCTGTTACATATGTGTAGGGGGCCCAAGTCTATCCCATGGTTACTGTTTGGTTGGCTGTTCAGTTTTTGTGAGTCACTATGGGCCAAAGTTGTAGGTTTTCTTGTGGTGTCCTTGACCCCTCTAGCTCCTTTAATCCTTCATCCTCTTCTTCATAAGATTCCCTGAGCTCCGCCTAATGTTTGGCTGTTGGTTTCTGCCTCTGTTTTCATCAGCTGCTAGTTAGAGTCTCTCAGAGGACAGTTATGCTAGGCTTCTGTCTGCAGCATAGCAGAGTATCATAAAAAATGTCAGGGATTTGTTCTCTCCCATGGGTGGTCTTAAGTTTGCCCAGTCATGGTTGGCCAGTCCCTTAATTTCTGCTCCATCCTTATTCCCGCACATATTGTAGGCAGGACAAATTTTTGGGTAAAGGTTTTGTGGGTGGGTTGTCCCCATCCCTTCATTGGAAGTTTGCCTAGTTACAGGAGGTGGACATTTCAAGTTCCATATTTTCTGTTGCTAGGAGTCTTAGCTAGGGTCACCATAATAGATTCCTGGAGTATTCCTTTGTCCTAGGTTTATGAATCTTCCCAGAACTGCCCTCCCTCCATCAATTTTAGCTCTCTAAATCCTCCTCACACCCTCTGACACCCAATTCCCTCTCTCCATCTACTTCCAATGTCTATTTTATTTCCTCTACTGAGTGATATTCAAGCATCCTCCTTTGCGCCTTCCTTGTTATTTAGCTTCTTTGAATCTGTACCTTGTAGTATGATTATCCTGTAATATATGGTTAATATCTGCTTATAAGTGAATATATACCATGCATGTTTTTCTGGGTCTGGATTATCTCACTCAGGATGATCTTTTCTAGTTCCATCCATTTGTCTGCAAATTTCATGATTTCCTTGTTTTTAATAGTTGAGTAGTATTCCATTGTATAAATGTAAGGGGACACCAACCCACTCACAAAACCTTAGACCCACAATTTGCCCTACCTACAAGAAATGCAGGGATAAAGATGCAACAGAGATTGAGGGAAGGACCAACCAATTACTGCTCCAACCTGAGACCCACACCATAGGAGAGAGCCAACCCCTGACAATATTAATGATGTACTGGTGTGCTTGGAGACAGGATCCTAGCATAACTGTCCTCTAAAAGGGATCACCTAGCAGTAGGTCTAAAAAGATGAGGAGACCCACAGGTGAACATTAACTGAAGCTACAGGAGTCTGGTGGAAGAGTGGGGAGAAGGATAGAAGGATATGGAGGGAACATGAATGCCACAAGAAGACCAATTTAGGCCAATGGGGGGGGGCCTACAGGGACTGAACCAAAGAGCAGGCATATACTGACACATAAGTAACTGCTGGGCAGCTTGGTCTTCATGTAAGTCCCCTAGCAAGTGGGTCTGGGGTTGTCTCTGATATGAACTTATTGCTTGCTTTTAGATGACTTGCCCTTTGCTGGCCTGCCTCATTTGGCCTCAGTAGAAGAGTATGTGCTTAGCTCTGCTGTGACTGCATAAGCCAGGGTGGCTATGTAAGGGGGGCCTTTTCTAAGGAGAAAGGGAGGAGAGGAAGAGGGAAGAGAGTGGGGGTTTGGGATCCAGATGAGAGGAGAGGGCAGGTCCATTAGGGATGTAAAGTGAGTGAATGAATAAATTAATTAAAAAAGAACCAACCCTTTTTTGTGTTGATTCTTTGTATTGTTCTCTTTGTTTCTAGTTTATTAATTTCAGCCTGGAGTTTGATTATTTTCACTGTCTTCTTTTCTTTGGTGTGTTTTCTTCTATTTGTTCTACAGCTTTCAGTTGTGCTATTAATTTGCTAGTATAGGATCTATCTAATTTCTTTAAGAAGGTACTTAGTGCTATGAAGTTTCCTCTTAGCACTGCTTTCATTGTGTCCCATAAGTTTGGGTGTATTTTGCATTAATTTTCATTGAATTCTAGAAAGTCTTTAATTTCTTGTTTTATTTCTTTCTTAACCCAGTGGTCATTGAATAGAGAATTGTTTGGTTTCCATGAATTTGTAGGCTTTCTGTTGTCTTGACAACAGAACTTTTAACTCCTCCCCATATTATTTTACTCATTGTCATCCTGTAACAGCACATCCTTCCTTCATGATACTTATGTAAGAATTAGATGAGAAAGCCCATAAATGTGTCCAGAATAATGACTGTTACACATGCATGGAACAGAGCCAGGTCCTATACTCCGGTAAGGTTTTAGAGTTTGTCCCACTTTGCAAAATAAAAATCTGAAAAATCAAAATCACTAAATTATTAGGCATTATTCATACATACATGAAATTAAGAAGAAAGCTCTTTCCCTTAGGTCTGCTTTAGGTAAAATCAAACACATAAATAGGTCTGCATGGAGGTTCTGCTCAAGTTAATACATAATACAAAAAAGTCCCTTTGAATTTCTTTCTTGGATTTGCTCAGCTATAATATTGTGTCTGAAAGATTTGCTCACTTTAGAGTTACTGCTGACACCGTGTCATAAAGAGGAAGGATTTTCAAAATACTTATTAATAATGTTAGGTATTTAGTTAGGATGCTTGGGAATTTAAGCATAGTACTCATTAGGGTCAATATATATGTTAATTAGGTATTAAATGATAATTTAATGGTGATTATTTTGGTAGAGAACACAGTTCAGGCCACATAGAAAGTGCAGGTCATCATGCACCCCTCCCCCATCCTTTCCTCTTTCTCTAACTTCTCTGCATCTGTGGGTTGTAGTGCAATTATCCTTTACTTAATATCCACTCATAAGTGAGTACAGATCACGTTTGTCTCTCTCTGGGAGCTCACAGAATTCACTGAGCAGGGCTCATAGGGGTTCACACCGACTGAAGTGACAACCATGGCACCTGCGTAAGTCTGCTCCAGGCCCTCTGCTTACATGCTATGATTCTTTAGCTTGGGGTTTTTGTGGGATTCCTGACAGTGGGACTGGGGTATTTTTGACTATTTTCTTTTGTTCGTGGGACCTACTTCTTCCTACTCAGTTGCCTTGCTCAGCTTGATATGAGAGTATGTGTCTAGTCTTATTGCATCTTGCTATCCTGAGTTCAGTTGATATCACTGGGAGGCCTGCTCTTTTCTGAAGAGAAAATGAAGAACGGGATTTGGGGGAGGAGGAGGTAGAGAAGGATTGAAATGAAGGGAAGAGGCAGAGGCAGTGGTTGATATGTATTGTATGAAAGAAGAATAAACAAAATAAAAATATGTAAAAAAACCATGGGTCACATATGAAATCTAAAATTCACAGTCTAGAGGCCATCCTATGCAGTATCATGTTGGAGTGAGGAGTAGAATGTGCATCCTTTAAATCTTGACACAAACCGTGGTTTTCCCTAAATATTCATACCTATGGGGGAGGTGTTATTGTCTCAACTATGTCATCTTAAGGTAGTGAGTTGATTTTTCTTAATTTCTGTGGTTAGTAATAAACAAGCTAAGAAGCAATCTCTGTTGTTCTACTTTAGTGGGGAGCTGTAGATTTGAGATTTCTGTAATTTTCCTATGTAATCCTGGGCTTCCAAAGGAATCCAACCCATGGTAAGCCCTAAGTCAGGCCTGAAATCACTTGCAAAAAAAAAAAATAAAAAAAAATGCCATTCTAGATTTCTGTCTTTAAAAATATATGCTATCTGTACGGTTCGTCTTTGTCTCTTTTTCTTTTACCAGTTTGTTTCATACAAAATTCCATGAAATATTTCTATCTCAAAGTCTTACAAGTTCAATATGGTTGACATATTTAGTCTGTATAAGTTCTTTGTTGTGGGAAGCTGTCCTGTGCAATGGGAAATGTAAAACAGTGCCCTGGCCTCCAATATCTAAATACAACCCCTCCCCATGTTGGAACAAGTACAGTACCTCTAAATGCCAAACATTCCTGGAAACTGGGGATTTGTCCCCATTGTAAGTAATTGCTCTATCATCTGAAGCATAACTATATGTTGGATCCTGGTGGTTGCAACGGACAGGACATTCTCCACCATTGAATGGAGAGTGTGGTCTCCTGGGCTACAGGCAGCAGCCATTCAGATCTCATGCAGGCTCAGGTAAGATCTTAGAGTCACGTAATAGTGAAGTAGAGTTTCTCTGTGCAACATTTCTGGGTCATTCTTTTGTGTCCTCTGGTTTGGAATGAATTTAGTTTCTCATATTTTCACCTGAAAATCAAAACCAGTATAGCATGTGGGTTGTGTAGGGAAAAGATGGCGGTAGTATTTATGTGGATGTGTGTGTGTGTGTGTGTGTGTGTATTAATGTATATGTTGGGGTGCTGTTGAAGTTATGCATGTTTTATAAAATACTGAAGTTGTGGATAATAGCAGAGACAAAGACTTATATTTTATGAGTGGCAGGTTTCTTGTCCTGATGTGGGGCCTCCAAGGCATTGTCTGTGCCTTGTCTGCCCGCACTCTACCACCTGTTCAGAGAATCTCAATGACCATTCATTTCAAAAGTTGTAACTGAGAACCTTTAAGTCTGAAAAGTTTTAGTGAGCTTACAGGACTTCTTCGAAGTAAAATGAGTAAACATGATGTCACTTTTTGATCCCTTCAACCAAGATTGGAAACCTCAGAAAACCTGAAAGAAGGAAAACATTTCAAAGGCTGGATCTCACTTGATAATGCACCGAGAGAAGTGCAGGAGTGACATTGCTCAATCTAAGATGCAATTGTTTGCAGTAAATTGTGAACTCCCAAACCAGCAATTTACAGGCACCAGTTTTATTAGTTTTATTTTTAGTGGAACAGACTAAGAGAGACATGCGGGCTGAAAATAACAGTAACACCTACACATTAGCCACAGTTCCTGTGGGTGGTTTATATTGTAATTAAGTTTCAAGGAAGGTTTTAGCCAAAATGAATGTCCTTTCACGTGAATCTTCAGATCCCCTGCTATGATCACTCAAGTTGCAGACAGAATTCAAATTTCTGCGGTTATACAAGTAAGGTCACCTGCTCCTACAGAAGTGGTCAACAGAATGGCTTCTTTAAAGGCAGCAGAAGATCCTCTCTTCTCTTTAAAATTTGCTCTTGGGGGAAGACTCAGGTCCTTTTTAAAAGGGTTTTCCTGTAAGGTCTCTCTATGAACCTGAAGCTGCCTGTTCAGGCCATCTGTACTAGCCAGCTTGCTACAGGGATTCCCATCTCTGCCTTCAGGGACCTGGGATTACAGGTAGCTATTGGTGGTTCCTAGGGATCTGGCCTTCATTCCTTTTTCTTGGAACAACAAGCATTCTATCCACTGAACCATTTTCTGCTCCTTGATGTGCTGGTTTTAGCCTATAAAATGGTAGAATTTTTAAAGTGCCTTTTTGGTATTTAAAGTTTGAACTATACTTTATTGTGATATGGACTATGCTGTATATAAACTAGACACCATGATGCTATCTGAAGATGTATTTGTGGAATAAAAGAGTTTAAATGCTAATCTGCTGGTCTGCGTAAAAGATTCTACATTGAGTTCACTCAAATAGCTGACTAAAGACTGGTTTGTTTGTAAATTCTATCTCCTATGTCACATTCCATTGGTTAGTCCCTTCACAGGGTCATCACAGGATGATTCTTGAACACTCAATGTCTCACTTTCTCTTCTTCTTCTCTTCCTCCTCCTCCTTCTTATTTTTGGTTTTTTGAGACAGGGTTTCTCCATATAGCCCTGGCTGTCCTGAACTTCCTTTGTAGACCAGGCTGGGCTTGAACTCACATCAATTCACCTGCCTCTGCCTCCTGAGTGCTGGGATTAAAGGCGTGCACCACCAAGCTGGGCCTCACTTTCTCATCTTCAATCTTTGGTTTTATGGGAAAATTGTATATGGGAATCATTTTTGCACAGTATGTTGCTTGATGAAAATTTAAATCAATATAATGCAATATATTGACTGGTCAATATCTTTATGGTAGATTTATATATGTTGTAAATATTGCGTGATCTTAAATATCCATTTCCCATATTACCCATGTAAAATTTTATACATAGTAACTGAAGTTCATGATACTTTCTAAAGCTGAGCTTCACAAATGGAAAGACGTAGTGTGGGGCCATGCATGCTTTCCCAACTCCTTGAGTGCAAAGGTGAAAGTGTAGAATTTACTGCTTACGTGTATCTGGAGGAGAAATTGGGTACATCTTTGCTTCTGAGTTAATTTTGAGCAAACATAGGTGTTCATGATGCTAAGTGGGGCTGTTTTCACCTAGAAATAACTGATAACCTCAGAACCAAGGGAGTGAAAAAAAAAAAAATAGAATCCACAGCCTCAGAGCCAGTGCCAAGATCAGCAGAGGCTGAACAAATCCTGGGTCTTCACTTCTTGCAATGCTGCCCAGTAGGCAGCTCACTGACCACTAGCACGCTTTTCAATTCCTATCGTGATGGAGAGAGCCAACTCAGGCAATCAAATTCTGCTTCCAGTACCAACAAGTTTTGCACCATTGCACAACATATTTCTTTGAGCTTTTTGCACAAAGTAAAATAAAAGTAACATCTAGTTCTTTAACAATGTAAACCCAAATACGGCTTACACAGTCCAATTTCTAGAGCTTTTGTTTATTAAACAACATAAGAGATGTCAGCCTTCTTTTTTTATATCATTGAGCCAATATTTAATAACTGATTTGCTCAATTAGTACAAGCTAATTACTGTTCAGAACATGCAAATTGTGGTTTTGTGAAGCATGTAGGAAGGTGTTGTTATTATTTCGAATTAAATCCAGTAAGACAGCTTATAACTGAATGCTAATGCACTTAAAGGAAATAAAATCTGGTTATATGGACTAGCTCAATTTTTTTATAAGTTCAAAGAATGTTTGAATGTTTATGTGTGTGTGGCGTAAGTGGGAACATAGATTTAAAAATAATGGAAAGAAAGTGTATATTCAACAACATTACGAATGCCTAGTTTAACACATGTTGTCAGTTAAGTAAAGCATCTTAATTACTTTAAGCTTAAAAGTCATATTTTGTTACATGGCTTGATGTTAGGATGTGTTTGCTTTATGACAAATTTATAATTTTTCATAATTATTTTATACGATTCTTTAGTGAAAAGCATCTGTAAGTTAACTGCTACCTTATCATTTTTTGAAATGATAAAAGTTCTGTTAAGTAAAATACGTCTCGAACACTCACTACAAATAAAGTTGATGTCACCTGCTTATATAATACAAGTCGGAACACGTCTGACCATAAAAAGATGTTTCTCAGCAAGTTCCTTGTCAGTGTCCTCTTGTAGCAAGTTCCATTAACTTTACTTCATATGTTAAATGCCAAGCACTTGAAATTAAGGATCTGGGCCCAAGGGCTTTGCCGGCCTTCCTCATGTAACATCTCGGACAATTGTGCAAGCGACTATTGGATCATCAACAGAAATGACAATTGTTGGGGAATCCATGCCAGATGAAGTGTGAAAAAGTTTGTAAGTCTGTGTGTTTATGTGGGTGAGTGTGTGTGCACATGTGTGTGTTTTTGTGTGTGCACACGTGCATATGTGTGTACCTGTGTGCATGTACACATGCATGTGTGTGCATGTATGTATGTATGTATATATGTATGTATGTATGCATGTATGTTTGTGCTCTCCTACTGTCTACCAAAGCCACATAGGGCCTCCTGTTAGCAAACTTCTCCAGCCACTGAGAAGTGCTGCCATTTCCCTTCAGTCTGAGCTAGCTCTATGTCCCTATTCCTGAGTACTTTTGAAGTACTAGGGTATTGAGCTATAGGACACGTGTTACAGATGTACAAAACCAACAGTTATGAGAACTTTAATGCCAGATGATACAGAACGGGAGCTTGTGCAATTGTCGAGCACAGAGATCAAGGCATTTTTACTTTGCTTTGCAAGTTCTGAGGAGAAAAGACTCAGTCATGTTTGCTGGACCATATTACCCAGAATCACTAAATAGAAAGACAAAAAGAACCATCTAAAACACTGTGATGATACTTCATTTTCAAATGTTTATCTGCCTCTTTGATTGAAGACTTATTATCCTGTAACTTAACCAACCTGATTTAAATTATTTAAAAAAAAAAAAAAACCGAAACAGACTCTGTGGGTATTCAATTAAAATTTGTGTGTGTGTGTGTGTGTGTGTGTGTGTGTGTGTGTGTGTGTGAAGTTGAAAGGTGAAAGGGAGGAAGTTAGAGGGAGAATTAGAGGGGAAAGAATGAGAAATGGATTATATACAAATATATTATATTTGTGTGGATAATAAATAAAATCTTAATAGTAAAAGCCTAGGCCTCTGATAGTGCTACTATTCAGATGGATATGTGGAGAGGATGCTGGGATACTGACCTTACCGCCCCTTGTAGTCCCCCCTGCCACATATCCCACCCCCCCTTCTTGCAGCTCAACTACAAAGAAGTGATGAGCCTTGCCAAAGGATGAACTGTCCATGTGTTCTCTAATACGTTGTCCACCTCTACCATAGGCTAGCTGACAGGACCGAGGAGCCATGGGCTAAAGCTTCTGAAACTATGAACCCAAGTAAACCTTTCTTGTAAGTTACCTCAGGTCACAGCAAAAGTAAACTGACTACAACACATGATGCAGAAACCCAATCCTACTTTGTTCTGTGAGGGCGTGTTTTTGTTCTTAGTTGCCATAGCAACATCCCTCCTAGTCCGCCAGCTACTATCACTTAAACTTTCATTCCGGCAAAAGTATGTTACCTTTGACTAAGCCTATACTGCACGCATTTTCTTTTTTTAAATTCATTTTTAATTTATGATTCCAATTTATATCCTGACCTTAGCACCATCCTTCCTCTCCTGGCTCATCCCTCCACCATCAGCGCCTTATCTTCCCTCCCCTTGTCCTTCCTGGGCTGCCCTGCCAGTGGATGAAGAGGAGCTCAGTCCTCACATGACTTGATGTGCTGGGGTGGGTTGGTGTGTGTGTGTGTGGGGGGGGGCTCCCCTCCTCTGATGCCTTTCCTTAATATAAATAGAAGGCCAGTTGTGTCTGTTATGCATAAACCTCCTTTACTTCAATATCTTCTGATGAATGTGTTTATCCCCACATGGCAACCACGCCTAGAGCTGTTGTGCATTAGAACTCGAGGAATCACAAGTAACAGAGGGCTTGCTTGGTAGCCAAGACTTATCAGTGTGTCAAGAAGATAAGTCTGAGCAGAAGCTTAGTAGCAAGTATTATGGACTGGCATTGTCAAGGTTCTCTTTTCTCTACCAAGCTCTGTCCTGGGATAGGCCCAGGTGCGTCTGCTGTTTGGGGCTGTGTTTGCTTATCTGTGAATTAGGAGTCAGTTTCAGGGGCATCCTGGTGTTTCACCAAGAGGCTCTTTTGAGTCTGTTTGTGTGAATTTTTGAGTGCTGCCTGAGACGAACAATGAGCAAAAGACACCAGGTGTCTTGTCTGGGCTGCTATACCAAAGACTTCATAAATGAGTGATGACTCTTATACAGAAATCTACTCCTTAATTTCTGGAGCTAGGAAAGTCCCAGAGCAAGGCATTATCACACTTAACATCTGCTGTTTCTGATGTCAGAGTTGGTGTCTACTTGCTATGTATAAGGGCACTAAGCCCTTGAGGGCTACCCTCTCCAGACATCATCATCCTCCAAACCCTTATCTCCCATTTACTGTTCTATCAAGGGACAAGACTTGAATGGATGAATTTGGGGAAGGGAGCATATTTTGTCCATATCATTTGGATTCCATAATGAACAAAGTCTTTACAAGACAGTGAACATGATATTGTAAGTGCTGTCTTGGTGGGAAATCATAGCACTTCTTATATTAGGAAACAAGACTGTGGATTTTATAAGTGTATAATGTTTTAAAGAGTTTGTCCCCAGGGGAAAAGAATCATTCTTTGTCCTACCAAAAAGTTAGGAGGGATGTAATAATGTCCCACAACAACCTAGGATAATCTGCTAACTGCAGGACTAAATTTTACTCTTTGAGAATTTGATTTGGGTTATGACTTAGGGTTTATTTTTCTGTTGACAGAACACCATTTCTAAAAGAAACTTGGGGAGAAAAGGGTTCATTTCACCTGGCGGTCCATCAGTGAAGTCGGGACAGGAACTCAGGGCAGGAACCTAGAGGCAAATACTGAAGCAGAATCATTGGTGGAGTGACGCTTACTTGTTTGCTCTTTGTGCTTTCCTCATTCGGCTTGTTTATACCCTCCAGGACTACCACCCCAGGGGTAGCATTGCACACAGTGGCCTGGGCCTCCCATATCAATCATCAATCAAGAAAATGTACCACAGGCTTGCCCACAGGCCAATTTTGTAAGGACATTTTCTCAACTGATGCTCTTCCTTTCCTGCTCTAGTTTGTGTCAAGGTGATATAAAACTAGCCAGTATAAGCCATCTTGTGGGACTGAAGAATAATTTAGGAAATTAATTCAAATAGTGTATTCTGTCTTGATATAAGGTCTTGTTCTCTATTATTGTTCTTACCTATTTATTCTTCAAAAGTCAATGATAATTTTTCATCACAGACTTAGTTATTTTGCTAGGAAATATGTTTCCTAGAAACATTTTTATTCTTGGTTTTTATGGAGTCATTGAATGATAGACTTTGTTGTACTAAAAGCTGGTATATCTTTCTTTTCAGTTCAACTACGCATCTACCGTGTTTCTATGAAAGACCTAAAGTTTGTAAGACATGAACTGTATTTGAGCTAGTTGAAAAATAAGCCAGTTAACAAACTGACAGAAACAGTGATACCTGAGGACTCTGCTGCCCAAGCCTTGGGACACTTTTTCCAGGTCACACCTCATTAACATTCTAGGATTCTGCTGTAGCACAATCAGTTTGTGTTTTGTGGTTTTTCAGGCCCTACCTATTTCAACCTTTTCTAGATGTGTTTTTAGCTTCGGGTGTGTCCAGAAAAGCAATGGGACTTAAGGTAAATTCTTTTTGTCTTTTAAAGGGCTAGTCTTATTACCTCAGGTATCTTAAATTGCTGAAGGTATCTTAAATTGGGTCAGCATATTTTCTTGATTTCTTCAGTGAGTGAAAAGTATTTGGAGTGTCCTGGAGCAGTTGTACAAACATGAGACTCACAGGCGTTCACTTGAAATGTCCATGTTCATTCCCCAACATTGACTTTTTTTTTTTTTTAAACGAGTAGCACTATCTTAGTCCCACAAAGGACCAAAGGTAATGAAGTATTGTGTTTGATGGAGAAGGCACCTCACTCCAAAAGAGCATGGCTTTCTAGTAATGCTTGGGCTGAAAATAAAATCAATAATCTTGACAAATAAACCTTTGAACCTGTGATCTTCTATCTCAACTTCCTATGTTCTGGAATCACAGGTATGTGATACCAAGTCTAGCAATAATTTTTTTCTCTGGGCAAACATACCAGTATAATGGCAACTATAAGTACATATATGCATTTAAGTTTTATGTTTTTTCTCTCGTTTTCTTTTCATTTTTATTCAGCACTTGAGAATTCCATACAATATATTTTGATCATATTTACATCCCTCTCTCAACTCTTCCTAGGTACATCCCCCTTCTTTAACTACTCACCTTTGTGTGTTCTTAAAACAAAAATCCCAATTGAATTTGATTCGTGCTGTCTATTTAATCATGGGTGTGTGATCAATCAATCTATCAGGGGCCACACCCTAAAAGAAAAAGGACGTCCCCTCTCCAAAAAGCTATCAGTTGCCAATAAATTTTCAGCTAGGGGTAGAAATTCAGACTGGAATTTTGTCTGGCTTGACCTTGAGCATGTATTATGCATGGGGTTATCACTGCTGTGAGTTTCTACTTGCAACTACCCAGTTGGTCCAGAAAACACTTTCCCTGAAGTCATTTACTGCCTATGACTCCTACACTCTTTCCATGTTTTCTTCCCCAGTGATCCCTGGGCCTTTGGAGAAGATATTACACACACACACCACACAGCATTTAGGGATGAATATTCTGTAGTCTCTTATTCTCTTCACCTTAACCAGTTGTGAGTTGCTGTGTTAATTGCCATTTTGCTGTAAAAAGAAGTCTCACTAATCTATGAATACAACAGTAAATCATTTGGATTTACTTTAATACTATTGTCATTAACAGACTCATAGTAGCAGGTTCTCAGGGCCTATGACCTGTTTAGCCACAGGTTCTCTATCCTAGTAATGGAGCCATGTATGGATTTCACTTGTGGGAGTAGGCCTTTGATCCAATCAGAATGTTCCTTACTCTTATAAAGTTCATGCCACTATTGCACCAGTGGGCATCTCTCTGTCTCTGTCTCTGTCTCTCTCAAAAGATTTATTTATTTATTATGTGTATTATTTTCTGCCTGCATGTGTGCCTGCCTGCCAGAAGTGGACACCAGATCTTATTGATGGTTATGAGCCACCATGCAGTTTCTGAGAATTGAACTCATGGCCTTTGGAAGAACATCCAGTGCTCTTAACCACCTTTGGAAGAACAGACAGTGCTATTAACCTCTGAGATATCTCTCCAGCCCAGGCATGTCTTTCTATGAGATATTATTTTAGCTCACAGGGATAACTTACATATGGGTAAGATTGATGATTCCTTTTCTTCTCTGATAGTGTATGTAGTGTTTTCCAGAGCTATGAAAGCTGGCAATTAGAGAAGTACCAACGTCAATACCAGCTTAGTTTCTTCATTGCCAATGACTCAAGAATGTGGTGTCTTTGACAACAGGGTCTTGGTGCCAAGTTACAGAGGATAATCAAGAGCAATGTCAATAGATTTAATGTTTGGGAACCTATAAAAACTTATTGGCCAAAAACTTAGAGAAAGCTAATTTATTCTTGGCACTGGGCTTTTATCTATTAGCCTGAGGTGTTTAGTAGGGGCATTGTTACTCCATTATAGGAAAATTCCATTTGTGTGTGTGTGTGTGTGTATCTATATCTATCTATCTATATATATGTATATATACATATATACACATATATATATTCTATATATATATTCTAACACCTCAAAATAGTTCTCAAAATAGTTCATTTCATATTTTAAAAAATATCTTTAGAGTTAGTTATCCCTCTCTCTAGTCTATACTCTACTGTATTATTTCATCCAGCACCCCATTTGACCCTTAGTATTTCATTATACCCTTTGAGCACTTTACACAATTACTTTCTTTTCTCCCTCATTTGAAAGCCTTCTCATTGCCCCTAAATAATCTCTTGACCTCCGTGAGTGTTCATAATGAAACACACATAACTGAAGATTCAATATTAACATCCACATATAAGAGAAACAAAAAATTGTATTTTGGACACATGATGTGTTTTATTAGTTTTATTTTACAAATATTTATTAACATGTTCCATAAAAACTAGTTGGCCAAATTCCATGTCCTGCTCCAGTGAAAGTGATGGCAGGGATGCAGAGAAAGTAATTCATTTTCTTTCTTTTTTTTTTTTTTATTAATTTATTCTTGTTACATCTCAGTGTTTATCCCTTCCCTTGTATCCTCCCATTCCTCCCCCCCCCATTTTCCCATTATTCCCCTCCCCTATGACTGTTCCTGAGGGGGATTACCTCCCCCTGTATATTCTCATAGGGTATCAAGTCTCTTCTTGGCTACCTGCTGTCCTTCCTCTGAGTGCCACCAGGTCTCCCCCTTCAGGGGACATGGTCAAATGTAAGTAATTCATTTTCACTTGCAATCATATGCGTATACATATGTACGTAAATGAAATAAAATATTTCTAAAGCCAAACAGAGTATTTTTTCTCTATTCTATTCATTCTATTCTATTCTATTCTATTCTATTCTATTCTATTCTATTCTATTCTATTCTATGCAATCTAAGGAAATGCTGATCAAAGCCACCCCCATTGATTGGCAGAACCACTAATGGGTAATGCTCTCCATTTGAAAAAGATCTAGGATTAAGCTAGGAAATGGATGGAGCTTGTGGCTTTCCTTTTCTCAGGTGGGGCTACTTCTTATATTACCTTTCAAGTGTATTTGAAACAGAACCTTCTCCAGCCTTCAAAATGTTGGTGGGTGGGGGAGCATTACGTAGGAAAGGTCATGTTGCCTGGCTTGAGGCAAGGCAGCTGCTGATGCCCAGGCTTAGTTAGGGGAAAAGTATAGGAGACCTCATGTCTCCTGTGAAAGAGGCACACAGAGAATAAGCAGAGAAAGGGTTTGGAGTCCATGCCTTTAGCCCAAAAAATTCAAGTGGCTTCTTGTCAAATAGCTTTGCAACTCTTTGTATAGTCATCCCATTTTCAACACAAAATTCCATCCAATCTACTCCTTTCCTGGTAGTCAGCTTTAGTTTTCTTTGGTTTTGGTTTTTCCATGTAGTAGAGTGAAAACCTCCCCTTCTCTCTCTCTTTCTCTTTTCTTTTCTTACCAAAATCCTGATTTAAACTAAAAGCTGAATGCCTTTTATCTCTGTCTCATCTTCCCCAAATGTCTCTTATTAGGGTCGTAATATTAACTCTCTCCATCTCACCCCATGACACTCTTCCATATGTTCTCTACTGTCATGTGTTACAGTGTATTTGAATTAATTATTAGTATTTTATCTTAATGTTCACAGTCATATAGAGCAGGGAGTTGCATCTTTGTGTTTTATCTCTATCTCCTGCCACAGCTATTCATTGATTTGCTGAATAAGTAAGTCATAGAGAGCACACGTTTCAAAAACAAAGTATCTTATAAATGCTCACTGTGGGATCATACTGTACATTATTAACTTTTTTGTATCACCTCTTTTAACTATAATAAAGTTGGTGCGTGAAGAGCACAGTTATTATTTCTCATACATTATGGTATTGATGGTCAGAGAGGATGAGGAGGCTATGTGGGGTCACATTTCTGGAAGGGAAGGGCAAAAGCCCAATTTTAGATTTTTAAGTAGCCCATAGTTCACATGAGGAAGGCATCTCTTCTGGTCTCAATCTCATTAAGCACTTCACTGATTTGTTCTCATTTTTGGCGGTTTCATCTGTACGCATAAGTAAAAGGCTAGACATAGACAGATAAAGTTGGGTTCAAGGTAAAATATGTATTTATAGATAATAGAAGTACCATCCTCTGGGAATTTCAGATACTCTGAATATAGCAGTAGGATTTCAGAAATAGCATTTTCCCTTAGAAATTTTTTTAACCCTACCATCTGATCATACAGAATTTGGAGCACGATGCCTGAATCTATTAAGGGATGAAGTGTGTTTGTGTCGACACACATCCTGCAGCTGAGAAGTTCACATACATTAAGAGCTGGTTCTGTATAATTCATGTTATTTACTATTGCAAATTTACCGGCCCTCCAAACATCGTTGAGTGCTCTACTATAAATATGCCTTCAGCTCTTTTCCAAACCACTAGTCATTTGCCCAGCAGGCCATAAAAGCAATGTATCATGTAACCATGTATTGGATGAAATTTCAAAAGCTCTCCATTTAGGCAGCAGGCCTTAGTGGGTTTGGGGGTCTGTAACATTATCCATTTAATTATACATTTGGGCACACAGAAAAAAACCTCTATTATTTACACAATTGCCTGGAATATTCCCTTCAAGCTGTTAGACTTGAATCAGAAACCATTAGAATGCTAATCAAGAGAAGGATATGAAATAGATTTCCTTGGTGCAACTGCCATAAGCTTTCTAGACACTTTTATTTCAGGCATATGCTCCCCCCCCCCCAAATCCTGACAGCTTCTCTCCTTGAAGATTTCACATAGTCCTGGTAGGGTTACTTAGCTTCCCACTTGAGAACACAGGGTAATTTGGAAATATTGCTTCTATTTTTCAAAGATAGTACCTTATATAATACACAGAGTCCTGTTTTGCAGCAAATTGAACATTCAGAATAGTAAGGTTACTATCTATATCTGAGGGTTGGGGGGGGTTGCTGGAGATATTTTTCCCAGGAATGGGCATCAGGTGGGGTCATTTATATTAACTACTTGAGAGACACTTATTTTCTGGAAAGAGAAAGGATGGAGTATGTGGAAGAAACCCAGAGCATCTGTATTCATTGTCAATAATTTTTGAGTAACTATGCAATTCTGTGTGCAGCACAGTGACAGCTAAAGCTGTTGTCAAGGAAGCAGACAACACAGAAATCACTGGGTAAACAATGTGACAAAGAACCAAGGCACTAGTTGGGCTACTCAATCCCAGTGGTCTTTGGATGGATTCTACTTCCTCACAGATAAGCTTCCATTTTCTTATGCCTGTATCCTTGACCATTCCAGAAGGTCACTATCTTGGTTTTATAGTTTAGATACAATATGCATACTTGGTCCTACATCAGACTTGAGCCCCCGCTACTCATCTTTCACTCGAACCACTCAGCTTTGTGTTTTCTATTCCTTCCCTGAATAGGATTCTGTGCATTAAGTTTCTTGCATAGGCTCTATACTACTAGACACATGCAGTTTAATGTCAAGTGAGATCCAGGAAATAAAATTTCCACTTCTGATATTTACCCAATCTCTTCAAAAATCAGTAATAGTTTTGAACAGCTTTGGGTAGCCAGGTGTTTTCACAATAGATTGCTCCTTTGTGTTTTGATTTGTTGGTCTTCAGCACTATGCAATGTGGTAGATGCTTTCCATTTATTATACGGAGAAACTTTCACTGACTAATAACATTAAGTGAGTTGTTTAGTTAATGCTCCTTGGCTTTCTCTGGAAACTCTTGGAATAGAAGAGGAGACCTAGGGCATACTAATATCAGAAATCCTTCTGCACATCCCCAGAACTATTTGGATTGACAGAACAGTGGTTCTGCCTCCAAATGACAAATGTTGACTTCTGTGTTATGGATTGAAAGACTTTGTAGAATATATTATTTATCTTTCCCAGCCTAATGGCTATTGTCATTACACATGGAGCCTTCCCTTTTAGGAAGTCTGGTATACGAGGGGTCTGTCTTTCCTGGAATCTTCTTTGAACTCAAGTGGCTTCTAGCCATTGCTTTATGGAAATTTTAGGACTTTGAAAATCAATCAATAAACAATTAAATGTATCCTTCACTCTTGTTAAATGGATCTGAGCAGTCTATCACTGTGTGATATAAGGAAAATAATCCAGGGACTCCTGTTGGCCTCAGTTTATTCTTCTATGTGATAGAAATAGTAATGGATGCCTTGAAAATTAGAGTTAGATGGAATGTCTTCAGTTATGATTCAATTCATATCTGCTTTTACACATGGCAGGCGTTAGTTAAATATTTAGCGCTATTGCATACTTAGCAAAGCAGTCACCAAGTTCAATGGATGATTATGGGAGGTGTGTCTCTGAAACACTTTTTTTCTGATCCACAGAAAGGAAGAGAGGCAGGGAGGGGGAAGAAGGGAGAAAAGAGTGGGTGAAAAAGGACAAAAAAAAAAAAAAAGTAGAAGGAGAAGATTAGAAACACATACGGATAAGGAATGTGTCAACGTGTGTAAAAAGGCTCATTTCTTTGCATAGAAATACATTCCGCCTATCTTCTGGGCTCTTGAGCCAGGCTGGACAGCCAGTAAGGATCAGACCTCAGTGTTTATTTGTGAAATCCTCACTTTAGCCTGCAGCTGCTTCAGTCCAGGAATTTTACGGCAGGAAATATAAAGTGCTGTTGAATCTGTGTGCATTAGAGTCCTAGGTAGAATTATTTCTTCTTTGGGGAAAAAAAGGTGACAATCAGCTAAGGACTATTAAGCTTCATGGCCTTGATCTTATCTTATTACATATACTCTTAGCAGTTCTTAATCACTGCAGTGTAATAACAGTTTTAAAATTTATGGAGACAATTAGGAGCAAACAGTTCTTTTGACCCCCTGGCTCTTTCAAAGGCACATGATATTGCAAAAGAAAGTAGAGCCACGAGACTGCAGTGCTTTTCACGGTGTTTGCAGTTTGATACCCATTTTAGATTCCAGATCAGAGGACCACAACACTAGCTCTTGTCTTTTAGTTTTTCCACTGATGTGTGAGGTCATCTGAAGGCTGCAGATTGGTGAACTGAGACACACCCCACCATATTTGAAAGAGGGAGTGCTCAAGGTCCTCCTTCCATCTCAAAAATCCTTTGTTTAGAAGAAAGGACCTTAACTCCACCAAGCCATTGAAAATCAACATTTTCCTTAAAGTTCTTGCCTATTCTTTTGGCCTCATCTGGCTGTGTGAGGATTGGCAGGTAGCATCTCTTCGCTGCCTCAAGCACCCTGGAATGAACACCAAGGTTAAACAGCTGTCTAATATGCTGTTCATAGGTTAAATAGTATAAACTAGAGCTCGCCGCAGGACCTGGTAATTTTTCTGTGTTTTTTTTTTTTTTTTTTTTTTTTTTGCGAGTCTCATACATATTACACAGTGTGTCTTGATCGAATTAACCCTTGGCTATCCCTCCTGTTCCTCCATGATGCCCTCTCCACATCAATCTCCCTAACTTCATGTCCTTTTTTCATAATTCACTGAATCCATCAATGGTATAGGACCAAACTTTAGCTTAAGAAATGAGGCAATGAGAATTTATACCATAAAGTTCAGTAGAGGGAAGGGAACACCAACCCATCTACAGAAACTTTGAACCAAATTTACCCTGCCTACAAGATGTGCAGGGATAAAGAAAAAGCAGAGATTGAGGGAATGTCCAACTAATGTTTGACCACATTATGCAAGAAAGCCAAATTCTGACACTATTTTTTTTTTTTAATCCTGACACTATTAATGCCATTCTACTGTTTGCAGACAGGAACCTAGCATACCTGTTTTATGAGAAGCTTCATCCAGAAATGGATCAAAATAGATGCTGAGACTCACAGACAAACATTTGAAGATTGCAGAGAGCCTTGTGGAAGAGTAGGAGGAAACATAGAAGGGCCCAAAGGGAACAGGAGCTCCACAAGTAGACCAACAGAACCAACTAACTTGGGTCCAGGGGGGCTTGTAGAGACTGAAACACGAACTAAAGACCATGTGTGTAGACCTCCTACACATATGTATCTGATAGACAGCTTGGTCTTCATGTAGTTCCCCTAGTAAGGGGAGTAGGGCCTCTCTTTGACCAAGAACTTTCTTGCATGCTTTTGATCACTTCCCCTTGGCAGAGTTCCACCCTGGTAGAGGATGTGCTCAGTCCTGATTCAATTTGATATGCTGAGATGGGTAGATGGGGGCTCCCCTTTTCTTACCAGTAGGAGAGGGGGGATACAAGGAAGAGCGAGGGAGGGTGGAACTGGGAGGAGAGGAAGAGGGAGCTACAGTTGGGATGTAAAGTGAAAAAATAAAAATAATAATAACATAAAAGAGATTTTAAAAAAGAAAAATGATAAATAGGACTGATTCACTTGGAATTGAGTCCGGAGTGTGTAAGGTCAATTCAGAACTGACAGATAGTATGAGTTGATAGAATGAAGTTCTCATGGAAGTATTCATTAGCAAGAGTTCATGTACTGAACCAGTGTCGTCGACGGAGTAACCACAGTAGCAAAAGTTGAATGGGAAGGGATAGCAAAGGGTGTGGAAGAACCAGTCAGAACGTCAAACAATGGAGTTTAGAGTTATGTGAGAAAGATGGGCAAAGCAGATGGAAGAGATATTGTAGAATAATGTCTGGATGGGCTTTGGTTGCCAACTGTTTCAGGTCAAGGCTAAAAGTCATTTTCAGGTGCCACTTTTGGTTTGTTCAGTGTTCTGTGGGTCACTTAAGTTCCCTGAGGCTTACCTTATTCAGTGATAACAAGCTTTCCACTGTATGTGAAATCTTTTCTCCCCAAATGGTGTATTAAAGGATGCACATGCTGGTCGTAGGTGGCTACAGAGTATGAACCCTGCAACCTACCATGTAACATTTTTATCAACAGAATGGCTACAAGTATCTGAAAGAGGAGTGAAACAACAATAGTGCAGCAGTGCTGTCTTGTGAGCACTCACCACGTGCTGCTAAGAGGAGTACTTTACATCACTATGCTAACTCTAGGAGAGGAATAGTCCTCTTGTCTTGATTTCATAGATGAAGTTGTTGAGCCTTGGAATGGCAAGCAGATCTATGCCAGACACACGATTCCCAAATATTCAAGTTAAGTAAGACTCAATTCTGGACAACTTGTATTTCTTATTTGGAGATATCAAGGAAGCAAAATAACAGAGGAAACAAGATGTTCTGGAAAATATACATGAAAACATCTAATGTAATGTATGAAAAAAAAAAAAAAAGAAAGAAAGAAATAAAGAAAGAAATAAAGAAAGCCAAATGCCAGGGTCAGTTAAATATGTGCTGGGTACTTTTTTTTTTTTTAAATCTTTTTTTTATTAATTTATTCATATTACATCTCGATTGTTAGCCCTTCCCCTGTTTCCTCCCATTCTTCCCTCCCTCCCATTTCTCCCCTTCTCCCCTCCCCTATGTCCGTGACCGAGGGAGACCTCCTCCCCCTATATATGCTCTCAGAATATCAAGTCTCTTCTTGGTAACTTGCTATCCTTCCTCTGAGTGCCACCAGGTCTCCCCATCTGAGGGACATGGAACTTTATGACAGGCAGATGCTGGGTACTTTTATGTCAACTTTAAATAAGTTAGGGTCATCTGGGAAGAGGAAATCTCAACTGAGAAAATGCCCACATACATCAGCTTGAGCTGTAGCAAATCTGTGGGGGGCATTTTTAAAATGAATGAGTGATGCAGGAGGGCGCTGCCTATTGTGGAAAGTGCCACTGCTGGGTAAGTGGCTCAGAGTTGTGTACAAAATGCAAGCTGAGTGAGACATGGCACACAGTTTGATAAGCTGCATTCCTGCATGGTCAGATTCAGTCCTGCCTGCAGGGTCCTGCCCTGTCCTGCTTGAGTTTCTGTTTTGGCCTCCTTTGCTGGTATCTGTGATAAGGGCATGTAAGCCAAACAAACCTTTCTTTCTCCACATGGTTTTTGGTCAGGATCTTTATTGTAGCAATAGAAAACAAAAGAGAACAAAATAGGTATTTTTAAAATGGATGATTTTAGTAGCTGCCAAGTTGATTTCTACCACGTCTGTTTTCCTCTTAACCTTCACTCCTCATTCCTTCATATTCACTGTGCTAGGCAGAGTGCATACACATAGAAATAAATAAAGGGAGATTCTAGTGCATTCCGAACGAATATTTAAGATAAATGCATAACCCCCATGCTGCCTAGGAGAAAAAGGAACTTAGACCATTTCAAGGTCAGTTAACTGTGGCTGCCCTAGCTTTTTTACCTGACACCTTGACTCTCCATTGTGGCATGCTGCTTCCCTCCAAGGTCCCTGTCATCACAAATGGACCAATTCTCACAGTCAAACATCTCTGTTCCTCCGATTTCCCATTTTTTTCTTGTCCAAAGGTAATACAGCCCCTGCTATCCTGAAAGCAGATACTATCATTTCCCAAATGGGAGAATTAAATTCATTACTAATGCTACACACTCCATTCAGGTAAGCTCAGCTACCAACCTGAGTGCTGAAGTGAGACACCTATAATCATCCCTTTATTGTTTGCTCACTTTATGAGGCCTTTCCCTCCCCCTCTCCCATCCCTGTTGCTATCAGGAATTCACATTGTGGAGGCTCCTTGGCGGCCTTGTGGGCAAGCATCTCAGTTTCCAAACATCTGGCTGGTTTCAATCAATGGGGCTCTAACACGCCGCTCTTGGGGCTGCAGTGGTACTTGCGGGGCTCATTGAATTCAGGATTCAGAGGCTGTAATAAGCATCCAGACGGTGTCTGAATCCTTTTGTTCATGGAAACTCTACTGAAGCTGGATTAGATGAAGTGCAGAGTGAAAGCAATTTAACAGAGCTAATAGATTTGACAGCAAGCTTAGGCAGATGAGGGAAAGCATACTCCTGTCAAAATCAGAATTCTACTTAGTGACGGCCAGAGAACGTAGACTCTAAAAAGATTTGCAAACAATCAGGGGAAACTGATCACCCAAAGCAAAGGAAACATGCTTGTCCTTAAGGAGAGGGAGACAACCAGACATTCTGTTACTTGAGTTGTGCTTTATTAGTGTCAAAGCGTTAACACACCTGTGGACAGAGGATTACAAGCAGGGACTTTGCAGGCTCATGACTGGATTCAGATCTAATTTCTTTCCAACTATTTGCTGAATGAACTCAAGCAGGCCATCCAGTTTGTTGTCATAAATTTTGGGGGGATGGCAAGTGTTACTGATACCTTCCTATGAAATGAAATCAAGTAAAATATGAAAGGAGTGTGCTTGCAATGTAGGCAGTGCTGTATGCTCATGTCATTATTTTATTTATTCTCTACACTGGGTCTGCAGAGAAGGTAGAATAAATACTACTTGGGCTGGAAATTTACCTGGCATCTTGCTAGGAATAAGGGATTGGTGGGTTTTCCTGTTCAGGGCTTTCTGGGTTTTCTTCACCCCTTTATCCTACACTACTGTCCCATTCAATATAGGGGTTGATATCAACTTCTTATTACACATGAGCAGTGACAGGTTAGAGGTTGAACTCATTGCATTAAAAGCCCATCCTATCATTTACTGGCTATATGACTTTCAATAAATTGACTGAACTCTGCAGCTTTCTGCAGCTCCATTAAATGCTGACAAGCCCAACTTCTCATTGAGAAGTAAATGAGAACTTTCCAATCTCATTTTTGATCATTCCTTTCCTACAAAATACACATTAAAATCCCATAGGCAGCCCCAAAGATACAAGCATGAGAAATTGTGCTCTAACTTTGGATTTGGGGTGAGGACAGACCACTTTAAATCTGTCCTTGTGGATGTGTCTGAGGAGGAGCAGCAGGCGACCTTATCTTGCCCAGCCTAGGGTAGAAAACAAACAGTTGGGTGGATGACTGGGAATATAAATCCATATTGGTAGAACACTTTCTAAGCAGGCATGAAATCCTCGGTTTAATCTCTATTAGCACAATGATTAAGATGATAATACTTGTGATGAGCATTGCCAACACAAGAAGCCTAACCGTGTAAGCGATGGTTAATAAATAATCATTTATCAATGGCACAGAATACACCATAATATTTCAGATTAACTGTCTTGTTGGTTATGATTTGGGAAAACTTGATATTAGTCTCAAGCAATATTTATTTTATTGAAAACAGAATCTTCTCTCATATAATACACCGATTTTTTTGTTTGTGTTTTGAGACAAGGTTTCTGGTCTCAAGCTCACAGAGATCCTCTGCCTCTTCATCCATGAATCCTGGGATTACCAGCATACACTGATTTTTAAGTGCAGTTTCATCCTTCTTTCCTCTGGCATTTTCAGGCCCAGGAAAAGAGTACATAGGTCCTTATACAATGTGTCTAAATATTTGACCATTATAGAGCAAGTCAGTGTACTAAAATATGTCCCCCCAGCTTGACAAAACATGTCATAACACAGTGGGATGTTGGCTTAGATTAAGGACACTGAGGTTTACGTTTTTCCTCCAGAGAGTGGTGACCTGGCTTTTGACAATGAGCCTCTTTCTCGTGCCCCCCTCCTGTTCCTGTACCATAAATGGATTTCAGTGAGCTATGTGGTCCCAGCATACTTCCATAGAGCCCTTCTGGTTCCTTTTTGTGTGAGCTGTCGGCAGTTTGGATCAGGACTCAGAACTCTGCGCACCCCAAACCACAGCAGCGTAAAAGGCAGCTAAGTGACTTAGCAATTGCTGAGGTCAAGCCCAGCTCTGATATGCCATGGTGATGCTTCCAGGGCTGGAGTCTGAATTGTCTGAGACGAGGAGAGTATTGTTCCTCTGCTGTGCAGAGATGAGATCTTTTGTCTAAACAGTGGCATACGACTCAGGAAAGGTTCTATAGGTAGATCTTGATGGTCACATCAGTAGCTGTTCACAGAAGGCTTTAGAATCCAAACTCTTGTCAAGTCTCAAAACCGACATGAGTAACGGAGTTCAGAACCACAGGCAAACGTTCCTAGGTAAAAACTAAACTTGGGTTTAGTTCCTGAAAACTTCAAGTTTATATTCCAAAAATATTTTGCTAGCCTTTTGTTATTGTTTTTTCTGTTTTTTTGTTTTTGTTTGTTTGTTTGCAAACAGTCAAACGGGAGACAGTTGGTGAAAAAGAAGTGGAGAGCAACAATCCGTTTATAAAATGAAAACACAGATTTAGGACTACAGTCTTGTAGCATTCAGTAGTGAATTATGACTAGCCGACATGGACCTGTGCTCTCACCGCCACACTGTGTGCTTCTAGGTGGTCAGCCTACAGGGACCATGATGTTATCTCTGCTCTTCCCTTTAATGTACTCATGATGCTAGAAAACATCTAACTGTTTGCCTTAGAATTTTGTCTACAAAATGGCCTGGTTACACTACCTACACAATTTCTTTGTGAACAGTGAGCTATGGATCATGTGCAAACTGGTTAAGGTTGGTGTTTGGAACGTGGTAAGTTTTTAACTGGAATACAGCTTATGTTTCTAGTCTTACCAACTTATATTCCCCCACTTTAGTGTTCAACATAGGCTCTTCAGTAAGTGTTAAATAAACATGATAAGATGTTTGTATCAGATATAATGGGGCATAATTTAAATATGATCAATATTTATTATATATAGTCCTCAGTTAATTTTGATAATTTTTATAGATACATGTAATTGTTAGCACAGTCAAAATACATTAAAGTCTTTATATCCTAAAATGCTCTCTGTTATGAACCCCTAGCTCTTGGCTCAAGACCCTCAACAATCTGCTTTCTGTCACTGTAGATGACTTACTGAGTCCCTAGGATTTGAATCAATGAATCATGAATTTCATATTAATTTCATAGGGAATCTTGTGCTTTTTGGTTTCTGGCTCTCTTCCGCACAGTGTGAATGGGGGTAAGATTCCATTTACATGAGCTTTCATCATATTTTATTTTTTTCTTGAGTTTATAATTGATTTATGTGCATTATTGAGTAATATGTCATAACAAAGATATATTAAGATTTATTCATCTATTTACTCATAAATGAAGTCTTTTACGTCTCTTAAATTTTGGTTGCTGTAATAAAGCTACAGAGATAATTCATATGTAAGTATTCATTTGGACATATGTTTTCATTCATGTCTGGTAACTATATAGTTATGAAATTCTGGAACTGCATAATAAACAATACTTATTTAGAGTCATATATAAACACATTCATGCATGAACATTTCCCACAGTACTTGTAGCATTTTGCATTACCAGTGGTTGTATGGGTTTCCAGTTCTATTCATTACCACTAAAACAAAATGGTCTTGACAATAGAAATTAGGTATTTCTATTAAATATGTAATGTATTCTGGTTGAGCTTTATTTATCTCATCACTGATATTGATGGGGTGGACTTAAGGCTTTTGTGCATACTAGGTACTGCTACTGAGCTACAACGATATCCTTTTCATTTATCTAAAAATGTTTTCATTAGCATCTAGTCATTATACAAAGTAGTAAGTTTCATAATGGCATTTTAATTCAAGTAAATTGCTTATTTGACAGTGTTTACCACCACTCATTATTTCTTGTTTCCTCACTCCCTGCTGGCCCCTTTCTTCTTCCCAGTCCCCTAGATACATTTATGTCTTATGTGTTTATGTGTATGTAAATATTTATTATACATAACATAGGTTCTACATGTGAAGGAAAACATGAAGGAAAGCATCTGCCTCTCCAGGTCTGGTTTTCTTTATTTATGATGATCTCTGGATCTACCCATTTTCTTGCAAATGATGTTATTTCCCTGTTTATGGCTGAAACTCCCTTGTATATCTACCATGATTTCTTTATCCATTCATCTCTTGATGAACTCCAATGCTGAATATATAATTGGCTTTTCATCTTTTCTTCTCGGTTAATTTTTTAAAAACTATATGTTCATTTCCCTTAGAGTTGGCACATATGATGATATTTACATTTTGGATGCTCAACATTCCATATTTTGTGTTACTTAGTATTTTTGTTGTCTTTTAGTGAATGGTGTTTAGCTTTGCTCTGCCAGGTGGCTATGATATTTATAGATCAACTTGCTACTCTTTTGACTTATTTTAAGCCTTTATTATAAATTGTCTTTTACTCTAGCTTATTTTAAGCTCCTGAGAACTAATGATAGTTTTGTGATCATTTCCACACACCTCTAAAAACTATCTAGAGGAATATCTGTTACCATTGGTTAGGCCCAAACACTTGTGAAGTTTTTGGCTAACAGATTCCTGGTGATTCTTTAGCTTGCTTCTTATATTGCTGAATATACCTGCCCATCATATACTAGTCATGTCTCTTGAATTACATATGCCTTTATATTTAGCCATAGACTCACAGGAGCAGTTATAGTCCATGGCATCCTTTAAATTTTTTTCTCAACTCTCTGATTTGCTCTTCCAATTCTAGCCACATAATTTTCTTTAAGCTCTACTGTTAAACTCTTCAACTTACTAAGACTGTCTTGCTCATTTTGGGAACCCTTTATCATACTACAGACTGGAGAATAGATCTGGTAGAAATTTTGGACAATTGCAGAGTGTCTTAGGGTTTCTTTTGCTGCAATGAAACACCGTGACCAAAGAGCAAGTTGAAGAGAAAATGATTTATTTGGCTTACATGTCTATATTTCATTTCATCATTGAAGGAAGCTAGGACAGGAACTCAAACAGCGCAAGAACCTTGAGGCAGGCACTGATGTAGAGGCCATACAGGGGTGCTGCTTACTGGCTTGCTCCCCATGGCTTGTTCAGCTTTCTTTCTTTCTTATAGCACCCAAAACTACTGACAATGGTCAGGGTTCCCCCTATCAATCACTAATTAAGAAAAAATTTCTTACACATATATATTATAGAAGCATTTTCTCAATTGAGATTCCTTCCTTTCAGATAACTCTAGCTTGTGTCAAGACTAGAACGTTTCTTAGATTCAAGTTCCTTTGACCTTTGCCCCATGACTATACTCCATATACAGAGAGATTGTATTTAATTTCCACCCAAATTCAGAAGACACAAAATTCTGGACATTTTTTTTCCCTAGCCTTTTAAGCAGGGACACAGATCTATTCTCAAATATTTATCGTAGCTGCATGAGAAAGCTGATGTATTTCTTAACAGAGATGGCATTATCAAGATCAAATGATTCCATTAGAAGCTGGAATTAAAGCACATGCCAGTGGTCAAGGTCTTTCTATTTCTGTTTCTACCACAGGTCAAAATATCTTGCCTCACCAGGGCTTTGTAATGGTTTCTTCCTCTAGTTAATGTGTTTAGGTCAAGTCTGTGGGCAGTTGCCAATTGAGTTGTTATTGGTTCTCTTTGAAAATTGCTTAGATTCAAGCTCCTTTTTTTACTATGCCCACATACTTTATGTATAGCTGTTGAATTTAAATCAAGGAATGTCTCTGCCCCACAGAATATTCTATTGGTATCTGAACTGAACTGAATTGTGATCTCTCTGTGGGAAAGGTCAAACCTTAAATGTTGTCTGTATTCTTACCACTTAGCATAATATAACTCATACTATGTCTCCAATACCATTCAGTTGGTTATGTAAAAATACCTAACTATGACATATTAGAATAGAAATCAATGTAATGAAATTATGTCAAGTCATGTCCCTTGGTTTTCATTTTTCTCCTTAAAAAGTTGCATAAAAACTGACAGAGACAGTTTACTGCCTGAACAGTCACCCAAAACTCTCTATAATGTTGGAGCATCAGCCTTCTGGCCCAATACATCTGGCAGACATATTTGCAAGACAGGAACTATTGCGGCCTTGCTTACATTGTTTTGCCAGAGTTTGGCCAACAACTCTTCCTGCATCCAAGCTTGCCCATTGTTAGGCAAAATTCTGTCTATGGTAGAAATGATAACATTTTCCCCAGTGGCTGTTTTGCCATTTGAAGCTATCTCCATAAGAAGGTTCTTAGATGTTCATCATCTTTGAGGTAGGCTGGATGTTGCCAGGAGTTAATTTGTCTTGTTGTCAAAGAATCTTTGGAATAATAAAAACAGCTTTAAATGCCATAATCTGTAGGTATCTGAGGCTTTTGAAGACCTCATCTATTTTACTTTATATATTTATAGAATCCTATGTGTCTGTTAGACATATGATACATATTCTTGTGATTAAAAATAGACTATTAATTGACATTACCATGATTTGCTCAAGTAACAATTAGCTTGTATTATATAATTATCCTAAACAGCCTACAATACCACTTTTAAAATATTTAAAGTATTGGAAGCAAACCTTGTACTATAATTGAGTTGTATGGCTATAATACTTTATAGTAGAGTAGAAATACACACACACACATATACATATATAAAATGTTTGAAGAATAATCTTAAATTTGAATTCTATACCAATGAATCAAAATTAAACTTATTTTGTATCCATATAAAAATTCTATATTAATGAATTAACAATAACCTTATATGTGAGTAACAATTAAGGCCTTAAGTTGAGGTTTAAATTCAATTGCACTTCCGGTTCACTTAGGTAATTTTTATTCCTTCTCAAGTCTCTGATGGGTCGAAGACCAGATAGTTTAGTCTTACAATTAAGCTTAGTTGTTTAGGGGTTAAGATGTTTTCAGGTCTAGATGGATGTATTAAGTTAATAGAGATGAGATATGATAGATATTGAATTTCATTCTGAATTTTAGACTCACCAAGATAGGAAAGGTGTTTCTTTCTTTTTTTTTTTTTTAATTTTAGGCAGTGCATGCAGGATTTTATTTGTGTGTGTAAGACAATAAGAGAGAAGAAGAGGAAAGAGAGAAGGAGGGAGGCACGTGCATGACAAGCCATCTATCATAATTCATATGTAGGGATCAGAAGACAAACTAAGTCAGTTTTCTCCTTCTACCTTGGGTTCCAAAGAGTAGATCTGTCAGGCTGCAGTGACAAGAGCTTTTACTCACTGAGCCATCTTGCCTGGTTCAGTTCCTAATACTTGGTCATGAACTCTCACACTCCTGGTTTAGAAGCAAATTGTACTTTCATTGAATTTCTTTTTTTTTTTTTTCCATTTTATTATTTTATTCATATTACATCTCGATTGATAGCCCTTCCCCTGTTTCCTCCCATTCTTCCCTCCCTCCCACTTACCCCCTTCTCCCCTCCCCTATGTCTGTGATTGAGGGAGACCTCCTCCCCCTATATATGCTCTTAGAATATCGAGTCTCTTCTTGGTAACTTGCTATCCTTCCTCTGAGTGCCGCCAGGCCTCCCTATCCAGGGGACGTGGTCAGAAAAGGGGCACCAGAGTTCGTATGAGAGTCAGATCTCACTCTCCACTCAACAGTGGAGAATATCATGATCGTTGGCTAGGTCTTGGTAGGGGTTCGAAGTTTAATGCCTATATTCTCCTTAGCTGGTGCCTTAGTTTGAGGAGGACCCCAGGATCCAGATCTGCCTATCATAAAGTTCTTCTTGTAGGTTTCCAGGACCCTGTGGGTCCTACTATTTCCTTATTCTTCCATGTTACTCTCACCTAAAGTCTCAATAGGATGTCCTCGCCTCTGACCCACTTTCTTGGTAAGTAAAATTTTTCATGGTACGTATCCCTTGGACTAGTGTTTTTATATAAGTGAGTATATACCATTTGTCTCTTTTTGCTTTTGGGTGAACTCACTCATTATGATAATTTCTAGATCAATCCATTTGTCCACAAATTTCAGGAATTCCTTGTTTTTAATAGCTGAGTAGTATTCCATCGTGTAAATGTACCACAGTTTCTTAGTCCATTCTTCTACTGAGGGACACTAGGGTGTTTCCATGTTCTGGCTATTATGTATAAAGCAGCTATGAACATGGTTGAGCATATGTCCCTGTTGTGTGGTAGGGCATTTTCTGGGTATATTCCAAGGAGTGGGATAGCTGGGTCTTGAGGAAGCCCTATTCCCATTTTTCTGAGAAAGCGCCAGATAGCTTTCCAAAGTGGTTGTACTAGTTTGCATTCCCACCAGCAATGAAGGAGTGTTCCTCTCTCTCCACATCCTCTCCAACACGTGGTGTCATTTGAGTTTTTGATCTTAGCCATTCTCTTAGGTGTAAGATGGAATCTCAGTGTTGTTTTGATTTGCATTTCTCTGATGACTAACGAGGATGAGCATTTCTTTAAGTGTTTCTCGGCCATTTGATATTCCTCTGTTGAGAATTCTCCGTTAAGTTCCAAGCCCCATTTCGCAATTGGGTTGTTTGGTTTTGTGGTGTTTAATTTCTTGAGTTCTTTATATATTTTGGATATTAAACTTTTGTCAGATGAAAGGTTGGTGAAGATCTTTTCCCAGTCTGTAGGCTGTCGCTTAATTCTACTGACAGTGTCTCCTGCCTTACAGAAGCTTCTCAGCCTCATGAGGTCCCATTTATTAATTGTTGACATTAAGGCCTGGGCTGTTGGTGTACTGTTCAGGAAGTTGTTTCCTGTGCCTATGTGTCCCAGGCTCTTCCCCACTTTTTCCTCTAACTGAATTAATGTCTCTGGTTTTAAGTTGAGGTCTTTAATCCACTTGGACTTGAGTTTTGTGCATGGTGACAAATAAGGGTCTAATTGCATTTTTCTACATGTAGACATCCAGTTAGACCAGCACCATTTGTTGAAGATGCTATCATTTTTCCATTGAATAGATTTGGTTTATTTGTCAAAAATCAAGTAAGCAAATGTGTGTGGATTCATCTCTGGGTTTTCAATTCAATTCCATTGATCCACCGGCCTATTGCTTTGCCAGTACCATGCTGTTTTTATTACTGTTGCTCTGTAGTACATCTTGAGATCAGGTATGGAGATTCCTCCGGAGGATCTTTTATTGTATAAGATTGTTTTTGCTATTCTGGGTTTTTTATTTCTCCATATGAATTTGAGAATTGATCTTTCAATATCTTCAAAATATTTTGTGGGTATTTTGATAGGGATTGCGTTGAATCTGTATATTGCTTTTGGTAAGATGGTCATTTTTACTATGTTGATTCTCCCGATCCACGAACAAGGTAAATCCCTCCATCTTCTGATGTCATCTTCAATCTCTTTCTTCAGAGGTTTGAAGTTTTTTCAAATAAGTCCTTCACTTGCTTGGTTAGAGGTACTCTAGATATTTCCTGTTGTTTGTGGCTATTGTGAAGGGAGTAGTTTTTCTAATTTCTTCCTCTGCCTGTTTGTCATTTGTATACAGGAAAGCTACTGACTTTTTTGAGTTTATTTTGTATCCTGCGGACTTGCTGAAGGTGTTTATCAGCTGTAGGAGTTCTCTGGTGGAATTTTGCGGGTCACTTATATACACTATCATATCATCTGCAAATAGGGATAATTTAACTTCTTCCTTTCCCATTCGGATCCCTTTGATTTCCTTTTGGTGCCTTATTGCTCTGGCTAGAACTTCAAGAACTATATTGAAGAGATATGGGGACAGAGGGCAGCCTTGTCTGGTTCCTGATTTTAAAGGGATTTCCTTGAGTATCTCTCCATTTAATTTAATGTTGGCTATTGGTTTGCTGTATATAGCCTTCATTATGTTTAGATAAGTGCCTTGTATTCCCGATCTCTCCAGAACTTTAAACATAAATGGGTGTTTTCGATTTTGTCAAATGCTTTTTTTGCATCTAAAGAGATGATCATGTGGTTTTTCTCTTTCAGTTTGTTTATATGATGGATTACATTGATGGATTTCCGTATGTTAAACCATCCCTGCATGCCTGGAATGAATCCTACCTGGTCATGGTGAATGATGTCTTTGATATGCTGTTGTATTCGCTTTGCGAGTATTTTGTTGAGTATTTTTGCATCAATGTTCATAAGAGATATTGGTCTGAAATTCTCTTTTTTAGTTGGGTCTTTGTGAGGTTTAGGTATCAATGTGACTGTGGCCTCATAGAAAGAATTTGGTAATATTCCATCCATTTCTATCTTTCAGAATAGCTTGAATAGTATCGGTATTAGCTCCTTTTTGAAGGACTGGTAGAATTCTGCGCTGAAATCATCTGGCCATGGGCTTTTTTTGGTTGGGAGACTATCAATGGTTGCTTCTATTTCTATAGGCGAAATAGGGCTATTTAATTTGTTTATCTGGTCTTGGTTCAATTTTGGCAAATGGACTCGATCGAGAAATTTGTCCATTTCCCTTAAATTTTCGAATTTTGTGGCATAAATGCCTTTAAAGTAGGTTCTTACGATTCCTTGTATTTCTTCTGTGTCTGTTGTTATGTCTCCCTTTTCATTTCTGATTTTGTTAGTTTGGATAGTGTTTCTCTGTCTTTTAGTTAGATTGGCTAACGGTTTGTCTATCTTGTTAATTTTCTCAAAGAACCAGCTCTTGGTTTTGTTGATTCTTTGGATTGTTCTCTTTGTTTCTAATTTATTGATTTCAGCCCTGAGTTTGGTTATTTCTAGGTGTCTACTCCTCTTGGGTGTTTCTGCTGCTTTTTTTTTCTAGAGCTTCCAGATGTGTTGTTAGGTTGTTTATGTGGGTTGATTCCTTTTTCTTTTTGAAGGCACTAGTGCTATGAATTTTCCTCTTAGCACTGCTTTCAATGTGCCCCACAAATTTGGGTATGTTGTTCCATCATTTTCATTGAATTTCAGGAAATCTTTTATTTCTTCCCTTATTTCTTCCATGACCCAGGTGTCATTAAGTAGAAAGTTGTTTAGTTTCCACGTGTTAGTATGCTTTTGTTATTTCTGTTGTTGTTGAAGTCCAGCCTTAGACCATGGTGATCTGATAAGATACAAGGTATTATTTCAATCTTTTTGCATCTATTGAGGTTTGCTTCATGACCAACTATGTGATCAGTTTTAGAGTACGTTCCATGGGGTGCTGAGAAAAAGGTATAATCCTTTTCATTTGGGTGGAAAGTTCTGTAGATATCTGCTAGATCCATTTGATTCATGACATTGGTTAATGAGGTTATTTCCCGGCTTAGTTTTTGAATCAAAGACCTATCCTTGAGTGAAAGAGGGGTGTTGAAGTCTCCCACTATTAATGTGTGGGTATCGATGAGTGGGGCAAGCTTTGTTAATAACTCTTTTACAAATGTGGGAGCCCTTGTATTCGGAGCATAGATGTTCAAAATTGTGATGTCTTCTTGGTTGACTTTACCTTTGACGAGTACGAAGTGACCATCCTCATCTCGTTTGATTAAGTTTGGTTGAAAGTCTATTTTATTAGATATTAGAATAGCTACCCCAGCTTGTTTCTTGTGACCATTTGCTTGGAATATTTTTCCCCAACCTTTTACTCTGAGGCAATGTCTGTCCTTGTGGTTGAGGTGTGTTTCTTGAATGCAGAAGAATGTTGGGTCATGTTTATGCATCCACTCCGTTAGTCTGTGTCTTTTTATTGGAGAATTGAGACCATTGACATTGAGAGATATTAATGACCAGTGATTGGTAAGTCCCTTCATTTTTGGTATTTGTAACAGTCAAGATTTTGTGAGGTTGTGATTTTGCAATGGTATATTTACCTATTTCCTATGTAGTTTTGGTTGTAGTTTGACCAGTTGGGGTGGAGTTTTCCTTCTAATAGCTTCTGTAAAGCCGGCTTTGTGGCTAGGTACTGTTTAAATTGGTTTTTGTCATGAAATAACTTGTCTGCTCCGTCAATGGTTATTGATAATTTTGCTAGGTATAGTAGTCTTGCCTGGTATCTGTGTTCTCTTAGGGTTTGCAGCACCTCTGTCCAGGCCCTTCTGGCTTTCATGGTCTCTGCTGAGAAGTCAGGAGTAATTCTGATATGTTTGCCTTCATATGTTACTCGTCCTTTTTCTCTTGCCGCTTTCAATATTTCTTTCTTGTTCTGTATATTTTGTGTTGTTGTTATTATGTGGCGGGAAGATTTTCTTTTCAGGTCTATTTCTATTTGGTGTTCTGTAGGCCTCTTGTATGCTCGTATGCATCTCTTTCTTCAAATTGGGGAAAATTTCCTACATTATTTGATTAAAGATGTGTTCTGGGCTGTGGAGTCCGCTATCTACTCTTTCCTGTATCCCTATTTTCTCAAGTTTCATCTTTTCATGTTGTCTTTTAGTTCTTGAATGGTCTATGTTAGGAACTTTTCAGATTTAGCATTTCCCTGAATGGTTGTTTCCAGTTCTGCGATTGTATCTTCAAGTCCTGATATTCGTTCTTTTATTTCTTGCAATCTGTTAGATAAGGAAGATGGTCAAATATCCTGTGGTTGCACTCCAGGCCTTATCTGAGATGCTAAGGCCACTGTGGTCCAGCTACATGCCCTTTCAGCAGTCTTCCTGGCCATAAACATCAGGCATGTGCACTCCTGCTTCTCTTCTGTGCAGCACCCAGATATTAGTATAAAATGAAAGGACGGGTCTTCATAGTCCCACCTGTGTAAGGATCCTACCTGGACCCTCAAACACACCTTATAGCATCTTTGTCTTGTCAACACTGGTTCCCTCAATGCTGTGGACCTTTCTGAGTCTCCTCATCCAAAGCTAGGCTGCTATTGCAACTTTCCTACTTCCCAGACCAGAGCCAAGTGACCAGAACAAGTCCCTCCCAGTGGTATAGCATATGCCTTTAATCCCAGCACTCAGGAGGCAGAGGCAGGCGGATCACTGTGATTTCAAGGCCAACCTGGTCTACAAAGTGAATCTAGAACAGCCAAGGCTACACAGAGAAACCCTGTCTTGAAAAGGAATGTGTTACATTTTCATGATGTGTTTATCAATGGAATTTCCATTTCCAAGCTACTGTAAATAATGCAGCAGTGAGCATGAGTGAGGACGTATCTCTAGTAGGATATAGAGTCCATTGGGACTACAAATACAAGTGGTATAGCTGGATTGTATATCATACTGATGCAATGTAAAAACATGCCTAAATAATCATTCTGAATTGCTTAGGGAATAATTGAAATTATGTTTATATCAGAATGAACATAGTTTTCAGAGATGTTTTTCTAACTGGGTTTACATGAATCCATGAGCATTTGGATATGGAGAGACAAGCATATTGCATATAAATATGGGTTATTCTAAAACAGAAGGCATGCAACTTTATTTTAGATTTTTGATATTGAATTTCACTTTCTATAGTAGGTCTGAGAGGTATTATTCTAGTGCATTCTGTACAAGGGTGAATTCTATATATCCTATCTCTATAGTTAATCTTTCTCTTGGGCTCCAATCTAGAAATATCTATTTCAATATGTATCTTGTATGCTAAGATACCCATAATTACATTCAAAATGACACCGTTAACTATTCTGAATTAAGAATTCTTTCCCTGTGACTTTAAGACAATGTCCAAAACCTTTACTCCAGCATAAAGTTCCTACAGCGTGCAATCCCTGGTGATTTCAGATTCATTGCCAAATTCTCCTTACCCCCTCCAACTCTGCATAACTATTAAATTTTATTACATAGATTAATTTATTTCTGCTATATTTTTGTCTTACCATGGTCAGTTTCTTTTGGTTACTTTAGATTCCTTTTTTTTTTTTTAACCTCTCTTACTTGTTCTTTTTAGAATGCTGTTTCCTGTGTATGACAAATAACAGGATTCTTTGTCTCTGATATCTGATTGATCTTGGCCATAAACTGTTCTGGGAAAAGTAGGAGAGAATATATATAAAAATATGTCCTTTCTGTTGATCTATGTACCCAAATTCCAATGTGATTGCAGCAGGAGATAGGACTTTGTTGCTCACTCTGGATAAGTAAAACCTAACTGAGTCATTCTGCTGTGGGGCAAACTGTGATACACTTTTATGCATGGAAGAACTTAGGTTTCCAGCTTCTGGGAGTGTTCAAGGTCTTAACTCCTCCCATGGGGTATCCGCCATCCAATGACTGATTGATTTATAAGTATAAAGGTTTGGTTTCCCATTCCAAATTTGGAACAACTTGAAGGAGTCATCACAGCTTAAGAACTTCCAATTCTTGTGTGACAGGCGTGACTGTGGAGCAAAATGCTAGGGTAGGGTAGTATTTCTTTAAGTTAACTAATGCATGCTGCACTTCAGCTATATTTACAATTCCTTCCAGAGCTATGCTCTATCAGTATACCTTGATGATTATTTATTGTTTTTCAAACTTTGTGTATTTAATGTATTATTATAAAAGAAATATGAGAATTATTCCTTGTCAGTATAACGTGACAAATGAATACAAAAAGATGATACATATGTTTTGGTGAATGGATATGTGCACATGTAAGTGATATTTTGTAAAAAATAAATATATATCATCCCTATAATGTTGTATTCTAATCTTCCTCATTTAATAATGTATCATGTGCTTTAGAGCACACCAATAAAACATTTACATGAATTTTTAGGTATTGCTGAGTAGCTGATATTTTACCTCTATTGACACATAATGCTTTATTAAAAACAATCCTTCATTTATTTATCTTCAAATTGTCCTCTCTTTTACATTGTTGTACATAGAAACACAGGGAAACTTTGAAAATACTTTTGCAGTTTTTTTTTTTTTTTTGATAAATCTGTAGACGTGGAACTGTAGGATATAAGTGGCATGTTTTTGGTCTTTTAATTCATAGTGTCAAATATCCTTCTAAACAAATTGAACAAATTGACTTTCTACTAGCTGCATAAACAAATATATTCTCAGCTTTGATATGATACAGATATAAATTATCACTCTTTTTAAGTACTATTTCTCTGACTTGCAGAAAATAATCCCTTTTCAGAGTTAACCTTTGCTTTTCCTTTCTCCTTGGCATGTACATCCTTTTCAATTTGTGATCATTTTTATACTCTTTAATATTTTTAGTTCACTTTTACATCTTTTTTAAAGTAGACTTTTATGTGTCCTTTATATAGTCTTAACATTAGTGTTTATCTTATATTATATGTTGCAAATATCATCCATATTTGTGTCACTTGTCTTGAAAAGGCTGGTAATAGTGGTTGTAGTTAGGCTAGTACAGTTGTTGTCTTATTTTTGCTCTTGGTGGCACTGCTGGTGTTGTTGCTGTTGCAGCATTGTTATGTTTGGTGTTGTGGTCCTGATGCTGCTGTGGTTTATAGTAGTTGTAGTGATGATGCTTTATTTCACTTCACTGAAGCTTAATTATATCAGTATTTTCTGCTTATAATTTTTACATATAGTGCCATGTGACAAAAAAGACCACTGCTATGGTAAAACATGCATCATTTGTTCTAATACATTATATACACACACTCACATACTGTTTAACATTTAACTGGAGTTAATTTGACATAAAATGTGTCTTAGTGTAAAAATATCTTGAGACAATTAAAAGGTGAGACTGAACATAGTGCTGTCAAGTAGAGATAGTTAAGTCATATGATGAAGAGTCCTCAAGAGAGAGGAAGGATAGCAGGCTACCAAGAAGAGACTTGATACCCTATGAGCATATACGGGGGAGGAGGTCCCCCTCAGTCACAGTCATAGGGGAGGGGAGTAGGGGGAAAATGGGAGGGAGAGAGAAATGGGAGGATACAAGGGATGGGATAACAATTGAGATGGAATATGAATAAATTAATAATAAAAAAGAAAACAGTCTCTTCTTGGCGGCACCCAGAGGAAAGATAGCAGGCTACCAAGAAGAGGATTCATTTATTTCTAAGACATGAATTTCTTGAGAGCAGAAATCTTATTTCTCCTCTTAACTCCAAGTTCTGAAGAGGGTGCTGAGAAATGAAAGTGTTTAATAAATTAGAATCAGGAGTTTGGCTTTCAAGTGTAGCTCCGTCCAAGGCCAAGGTTGTTCTTGCTTTTAATAACAATTTTCTTCATTTTCATTTTAAAAAATAATTTATTCAGATTACATCCTGATTGTTATCCCCTCACTTATATCTTCCCATTTCCCTACTCCCTCTTTGCCCTATTCCCCTCCCCTAGACCTCTGGCAGAAGGAACCTCCTCCCTTACCTTATGATCCAGATAGCCTGCTTCCCCTTCCTCTGAGTGCCACCATGCCTTCCCACCAAGGGGAGGTGGTCAGTTGGGGGCACCAGAGTTCAGTCAGAGGCAGTCCTTGCTTTCCTCACAAGCATGAAAATTGAGGTGTTCCAACATCTACCTTCTGGTATAGCTAAATGTGTATTAAAAAGTCTCCATGCTGGTATATACTCACTTATATCTGGACACTAGCCCAAGGGGCATGTCCCATGAAAGTCTTCACTTACCAGGAAAGTGGGACAGAGGGGAGGACATCCTATTGGGACTCTAGGTGAGAGAAGCATGGGAGAATGGGGAAATAGAAGGATCCAGAAGGTCCTAGAAACCTATAAGAAGAACATTATGACGGGCAAATCTGGGCCTCAGGGTCCCACTCAAACTATGGCACCAGCCAAGGACAATACATGCAGTAAACTCCAAACCCCTACCCAGATCTAGCCAATGGACAGGACATCCCCCACAGTTGAGTGGAGAGTGGGGACTGACTTTCACACGAACTCTGGTGCCCCATATTTGACCACATCCCCTGGATGGGGAGGCCTGGTGGCACTCAGAGGAAGGATAGCAGGCTACCAAGAAGAGACTTGATACCCTATGAGCATATACAGGGGGAGGAAGTCCTCCTCAGTCACAGTCATAGGGGAGGGGAGTAAGGGAAAAATGGGAGGAAGCGAGGAATGGGAGGATACAAGGGATGGAATAACAATTGAGATGTAATATGAGTAAATCAATAAAATATATTTTTAAAAAAGAAAAAAAAAAGAAAATTGAGGTGTTCATTGGTTAGATGTAAACAGGGGGTCTAGGCTTACTGAATGCATTGACCTTGGCTGGTACCAAAGCCAAGGTTGTAAAGTACCATTCAAACAATGATAGACTGATGGGCTCTAGGGAATTTACTTCTGGGAAGATCTTCTCAAATCACCAAATACCACTCCTTTATACCCTGTTTGCAGCTGTCATGTTTATATTTTAGAAGGTTAACATAAGAAGCAAAAACATCTCCAACTGAGGAATCTCAAACCTGGCCCCCACCCAGATTTTTGCTCAGGAGCCCATTGTATCCAGAAGCATCGTTACTCTAGCCAGGCAGGCCTAGTTAATCATTCCAACTCTTCTAATTATATTTAAAAATTGGGTAACAATATAATAGATTTCCACATAGGTTTTTCATGTATTTTTTATTTTGGTTAAAAATTCTTTTTCCCTAACTTCCTTAAAAGCACTAACTACCATGAAGTGAGAATTTTGGGTTTCTTTAAAAACACAAAAATGTTATGGGAATATGTTTTCGTTTTAATCCCAGGTATGAGATTTGGGACTGCTTCAGATGGTCTACAGCAGCTGACTATGATTTAGTTGCCTCTTGTTCTGGCGCGGAGATGATTTTTGTCAGCTGAGGATACTGTATGTTTGGGATTCTGAGGACCCTTGTGAGAGCCCACCCAAGTTTGCTGTTTCCCCTGTTGTTCCTGCTGCTGCTGTTGCTGTTGCTGGTTGATATTTGCTCCTGCTACTGTGGCTGGTAAGTGTTGTGGATGGATTGCTGGTTTCTGATTTGGAGATATCCTGATGATGAAGATCAAATCCAGCCCAAGGAACTCAACACCCTTAACCAACAGGAAGTAGTCTAACTATATCAACGCCCCCTTTCCTCTCTAACATTCTTTCTCTCCTACCTAGTATTTGGGGGAGTTGGAAGGATTAGGGGTGGTGTAGGAAGGTGGAACAAAGAACCAATAAAGTAGCCTACTGTCTGGCTACACCACCAAGCAAGGACCAAGTATTCAAATACATGAATGTGGGGGGAACATTTTTTATTCAAACTGCCACATTTCCTTTCATCTTTCTCTAGTGAGATCTTTATACCCCCAGAATTTCCCACTGTACTTTCAATTCACTTTTGTTCTACTCACCCCCTTAAGTATGACATCAGTGGCCCCTTTCTAGTTTCCTGGGTTGTACAGACACTCTAACTCAAACATGCAAAATACAAATGTCTACCAAACATTTAGAAATAGCTCAACATCCTAATCCTTAGAGAAATTCAGATTAAAAGTGCTTTAAGATCCCATCTCCACAGTGAGAATGGGCACCACCATGAATACAAACGCCAGCTGTCTAGACGTGTATGGTGGAAATGCAAACTCTCACATGTTGTCTGTAGGAGTATAAACTAGTGTAGTCACTTTAGAACGTGATCTTGAGGCTCCTCAAAAAACTATGACCCTGGAATTTTGATTATGATTATATCGAACTTATAAATTCTTTTCAGAAGGATGATTATTTTCACATTATTGATTCTTCAAGCCAGGGACATGAGATTTGCTTGGATTTGAGGCCCACTCCACAGGAGGGAGTCTATGCCTAGTACCGTAAACCGTCAAAATCTCATGTCCTGGAATGGCATAGGGCCTAGGAAGGAACTTACTACTGTTAGCTAAATTTTATCAGTATGAAACTGCTTTCTAAATCGCAGCGTTTACAGTTATTGACTATATACTGACTAGTTATTGACTATATATCAATTATATAATCAGAGAAGCCTTTCTTTGCAGTGAATAGTGGTTAGTTTAGAGAATCATGTCTTCCAACATGCTGAGAAAAGTGACTGATAAAGGTTTGTTGCTAAACAAGACATAATACTTTTCTCTGAAATTCAGGAATCATTGCATAAAAGGAGGCAGAAAGAATGAAAGAGCTAGAAGAGGGTTAAGAGGACCAAGAGGTACCCTTTAGAGCCTGACCCAGCCATGCAATCATGGTCTCACAGCAGATGTGGCTGCCTGCACTGGACCTGTAAAAACTGGGTCCTTCAACAGTTAACCAGGTATCAGACAGGGACTCATGGACTCCTAAATCTCCCAAATGAGCTGTTGATTACTGATGGATGAGTCAGTCATTGTCTTCAGTTGTGTGATCACTGGGGAAGTCACAAGTCATCAGTGAATAGTTCTTAACTCATGATCATACAGGTGGACATGACTGAAATCAATTGAGTCACAAAACAAAACAAAAATACAGGACTGTGGGGACTTGTAAGGGAAAGATGGGGTTGAAACTGATCAGGGGGAGATAAAATAGCATGGTGGTGAGAATAATGAGAATGCATTATATATGTGAAATGTCAGAGGGAAATTTAATTACTGAAAAACCCCAAAACATTGAAATTATTATTATATTCCATCATTACCTCAGCAATATTACTTTATACTTATTATGTATGTAAATCAGCATGAAATACTTTATGGAATACTTTACAGATTCTACATATAATTCTTTGAGGAATTTACCATCATTGCCTCATTTTACAGATAAGAATATTGGAGTTTAGGAAGTCCTCAGTGTGTTACATGGATGTTGGGGTGAGGGTTGGAGGAACTATTCATTATCCTTTACTTAATAGAGCTTCTCCAACTATTTCCCAATGTTGAGTATTTTATACTGACCTAAAATGGGGAAGGGAATGATTTCAAAGAACAATAGGGACTAATGTCAACCTGTTGTAATATCCCACCCATGCCCAGGGGACCTTATTGGAGACACCTTGTCTCCTGTGAAGCACCAGGCTGTACCACACTGTGCCAGGCTGACTGCTTCAAGTTTTGCCCCTTGGGCCCCCTCTTGTTCAGCTTCCTCAGGGTGCCCCTTCTTTAGCTCTTCAGCTCCTGTGGACACCAACCCCCTCTTCCGGTTCCCTCACTTTGTGTTTGGCATGTGATCCCTGAGAGGGATGCTTGGATATTCAGCCTGTGCTACTGGCCTCTTTATACCTCTGGACAGCAACACCTTGGGATTTCAGAGAGGCTGAGGCCAAATCTCCACAGCCCTGGGACCTGAGATCAGATGCCTGGGGAAATGGAAAGGTGAATTCATGAAAGAAGTGCTGAGCCTGAAGCATTAGTTGTAGCTTCTGCTGCCAGGGAACTCAAGGGAAGGGGGCTTGTCCAACTGGAGTGAGTCCGTGAGCTTCAGTGCCATCCCTGTGGCAGCAATGTAAAAAATAGCCATTCCTTTGAGGCAAGGAACATTGCATGGTCTGCCACTGCCAGCCAGGTACTAGGACCAGGAATCTGGCCCCTCAGTATAGGTTCACAGTCTATATGAGTAAAGTTGTTTTGTTCTACCTCGGAATATACCTCAGAGTTTAAGTCTATATAAACCCACTGAAACACAAGTCAATAGGCCACTTCCCCACAACTTTCTATTGCAATGCCATTTCCAGCCTAATTGTCACAAAGGTCATTTCCAGCTCCTCAATAGGACCCTTCCCAGATTATGCTAATATTGGTAAAAAGTCTGAACAAAAAGCCACCAGTCCTTCAACAACAACAACAACAACTCCACCAATCTCTGTGTTCCTCTAAGCCTCATCCCTTAAGAAACCTTATATAAGCCCTGGATTCATCCTTCCCAGTAAATCTTGTATGAGATTTGCTGCCTGGTGTGACTCTCTCATAGGAAGAAGCAAAGAAGAGAGGGGCTGAGGCTCCTGAGCTTCTCCACTCAGCTGGGGATACCCTTCTGTGGGAGCTGCATCACTGAAGAAGAGGTGTGGCAAAGAGAGCTGGTACCCTTAGTACTCCAGTTCTTCAATGGAGATCCTCCCTCAGGGCTGCAAGTCTTCTGCTGAGATGGCTTCCTCTTAGAGCTGTGTGGTTCCTTCCACTGGGATTCTGTCCCACTTCAGAGCTGCTGTGTGGTTCCTGGGCTCTTGAGTCCCAGGATACCTTTTCATCTGAGCAGGAGGGTCTATAATTTTAAAGAACAGCCACTTTTGATGCCATTTCCATGACCTACAGCTATCTGACACCCGATCTCTGGAAAGAGAGTGTGTTCACTAAGTCTCCTTATCAGGAATTCAGTGATCATCTTGTGAAAACCCATGCCAGAGTGTCTGTTCAGAGGACCCAGGCTCCAGCTGTGGCTACCACATAAGGGTTTTTACAAGAAAAATAAAGTGATTAATTCTGTTTTTTAAAAAAAGGACTAATGTCAATTGGTACTAAGTGCCAGACACCAATGTGTCCATACATACTCTGGCCAGTGTCTCTGCCAGGTGGCTGTTATGGCCTTCTGTCTTTAGCAGATGTAGAACCTGAAGTTAAGAGAAGGGAAGCTGCTGATTCTCTCAGCTGGTAAGTGGCTGAAAAGATTTCATAGACTGTGGGATGCTTTTTGGTTCCAGGAGTGATTGATTATGTTGTCCACCCCTCCTCTTCTTGTGTCTCACTCAAATCAGTGACCCAAATATGCCTGATTTTTTTATGAGCAGACTTAATTCTGAGCTATTGTAATGAGAGAATTCAGGCACAATTTCTAAAAGTTTCTTCTTTCCTTTGGGAACTTTAACCTGCAGTAAGAGTTTGGCTAATCCAAGGGAGATTGTGACTAATCTGAAATCCATTCCTGTGCAACCTGATCCCTCACACTGTGGCTTTGATTGCTATAAGAGTGATGAGTTTCTCCCTTCAACATTGTTTTCTAACTCACTCACAGTCTTGGGATGAATAATCATGGGAGGGGAAGGTGCCATGAGTCTGCAGGAACAGCCTTAGTAGAGGGGTGAAAGCACAGCCACTGCAGAGTCCCTTTGAAAAGAGTCAAACGTGTAGCTAGGGATCCCCGTATTCTCTATCAGGCCTACAAGTGATTTCCAATGAACTCTGCATGACCAGATATTTATTTAAACACACATGTACTTCTTCCTGATGGCACAATGAAATAATGCTGCTGATGATAATGGTGATGATGATGATGATGATGATAGACACTAAGATATGTTAATGTGGTTGTCCATAATTTTAGTTTAATTTTTGAAAACTCACTATATAATACCTTTGTTGTAGTTGAATTGTCTTGTCAAAAATAAACATTTATTTTCATGAGGATTTTAAGAGGAATAGTGATTATGTTTAGGAAGATAAACATATAGAAGCAACATTGTAGGCAAACAATAAGCTAATTATTTAATAGCTATTACAGAATAGCTTTTGTCCCACTGAATTCTCATCATCCCAGATGAAGAAACTCCATAAACATTTGCTGAGTGGCTAAATCAATGAGGGCAAGGTATGCTGGGTTTCTTTTCTGGATCAGTAAGATTTCTTCACCTTTGCACATACCTTGTGATTTTATATGGAAAAAGAAGGGCTGGGTTAACATTTATTCAATACCCATTAATATTGTCATCAGTTTTAGACACTTCTGGGTAATAGCAAACCAAGATGAAAGGATTCCTGTCCACATGTCTAAGGGTTGGGGCATGTAAACAGATAAACCAATAGTCATTGCTATGTCAGGCGTAGCAATTGCAAGGTGGAAAAAAATGCCTTGTTTTCCGAGATTCCAGTCTGAAGGGCCTTCCTGGAGAAAGTGATATTTGAATTATTGTGGAAGGAATAGATGATTCAGGTTAATTTTCCTTAATATAATAATTTCCACTCCCATCCTTCTTGTTATTGTCATTGTTTTTCTTAAAAACACAATTAGATTTATTTTTATTTTTACTTATGAATGGGTGTGCATGTGTCTGTGTCTTTGAGACTGACTGTATGCTACATGTGTGCAGAGGTCCATAGCAGCCAGAAAAGGGTGTTAGATACCTTGGCTCTTGGCTTATAGGTGGTTTTGAGCCATGCAACATGGTTGCTAGGAACTGAATTCTAGTGCCATGGAAGAACAGCCAGTGTTCTTAAACTCTGTGTCCTCTTTCTAGGTGTACTTTTGTTTTTTTTTTCAATGACTCACATCCAGTTTTATTCAAATTCCCCCAAATTTATAGCAAACATGTTAGCTCTATCTAAAAAATGTATGTCATCTTTTATTTACAGTGGTTACTGTGCCTTTCATTGATTCTTTTTTTCTTCTTTTCTTTATATTCCTTTAATAGAAGGCCAAATCTTGCCTTGCCCATTAAGTTTCTTTTTGATATTCATGCCAACATTTGGTTTCTAAATGAAAGTCTTTTAATCTTTTCAATCTCTTGTTGATAGGGTGAGAATGTTTTGTTACCTAGTTTAGACTCAATCTTGGCATCCAACCTCACAATTCTAATCAGATTCCCGACCCATCTTTCAGCTTCTTTTGGAGTCATATTCAGATTATTTGCTACTATATTAATGATGATACACTGGTGGATATGACAAAAAGTCTCAAATATGAAGAGATGGATATTCTCAATGAAGTCCTCAAGACACGTCACCAAGAAGAAGTCATTCACAAACACTGCTTAACATTTCCTTAGCTTTTTCTGGGTACCATTGAAACCAAAGTTAACATATAATCACTCAACAAATTCTGTTATTGGGTCTTTTTATGTGTAGGACTCCTGTTGGATAACCTTCACTGGATCTTTCAGCAACTGCCGGTAATTCTGCACATCTTTGTTTGTTATGACAGGAGTGGTCAAAGAGCAGAGAATATATGGACATATTGTTTGGATTGCATTAAGGTACTGTGAAATCAATAATATTACCATGGCCTTTTGGATGATCGAAAAAAGAGAGACCAATGGATGAGCCATGTTTGCTGCTGCTGAGACCGGAGTGGAGAGCTCACAGAATTATTGTCTATGGTCTCTTTTAACCAAGTAAGGTCTTCCATGGCTGCATCTCAATTCTGCATTAAGATTTCAGAGGCTAAGGCCGGGCGTGGTGGCGCATGCCTTTAATCCCAGCACTCAGGAGGCAGAGAGTTCGAGGCCAGCCTGGTCTACAAAGTGAGTCCAGGATGGCCAAGGCTACACAGAGAAACCCTGTCTCGAAAAAACCAAAAAAAAAAAAATTTTTTTTTTCAGAGGCTAGTTTTCCCCAGACTGAACTTTAAACATTTTTGTTTGTTGCTGGAACCAAAGTTCTAAAGGGGTAAAGATAGTCAGCCACTCCTGAGTAAATTCCACACTCATATTGGAATTTTGCCTGACTGTAGAGGGTAGCTAAATACTCTTGTCTAAACGCATGCTTCTCTGCCAGGTAGTCAAATAGAATCTGACCATCCCAGGTCGACTGTACCTGCCTTTTAGTTTCTGGATCTTCAAACATCTTCACAATTGGTTCTGTTTCTGCCTGGAGCTGTTTCAGCTGGGCAACAATGATGGTTTCTTTTTTCTATCAAAGCACAGGTATGTCATCAGATTAAGGGTTTTTATAGACATCCATAGAAAAGTCTACCATATTGGTATCAATAAAAACATACGATTCTCCTTGTAATAATTCTTTTTCATTATATATCTCTTTGACAGAGATTAACTCAAAAAGCAGAAGCCAATCCCAAAAATGAACTATGAGAGTAGTCAGGTCGTACTCCGCCATCCTGCCTATTTGCTTTCTAGAATCAATTTTATTTTTCTCTGTGGATGAATAAAATTCTGTTGTGCATGGGTACCACATTTCCTAGATTTACAATTGTGTGTGTGTGTGTGTGTGTGTGTTATGTGTGTGTACTCATTTGTGTCTAGGTCATGAAACTAGAAAGAGGATTGTTTAGGGTTGGTCTGGTGCTATATATTCTGATGGAAATTACTGGCCCCCAAGATCTAGCTGCTGCCCAGAAGAGCACATTCTTACACACACCTGTGCTTGTTGTATAAACCTTGCTCTATCTATTTAAAGTTGATTGGTTAATAAAAATGCTGAAGCTTGGGATTTGGCAGCAGATTGACAGACAGAATTTGAGGTTCAAAAGCCTGGTATTTGGGGACCATATATCAGGGAGAGAGAGGAGACAGTTACAGGAGGAGAAAAAAAGAAGAAGAGGTCACAATGGGTTAGCTTGGAGAGAAGCACATGACCGTATCAGCTTAGATGGAGGGAAATGTCCCAGATAGGAATGTTTAAAGCAGATGCCTGGTATGGTGGCTGGGAAGTGATAAGGATAGTTTAGAGGGTTAATACCTTCTAGGTAAAATGAGGCCATTCTAAAATACAACAAGTGTCTGTGTCTTTATTGATTATGATAGCAGATTAGATGTTACATTATAATAATAAACATTAGATATTTTATATTTCGTACAACAGGGCATCATAAGAGGGAGCAGGAAAAATCTTAAGAATTAGGTTAAAAGATATATGAATACATATGGCAGGATAGCAGAAAGGGGGCCATATTAGAAGGGACGGACTAGTTGAGATCAGGGAGATCAGGGGAGGGCAGTGAAGGGTAGGAACAAAATTTACAAGAAAACTTAATACATGTATAAGAAGGTCATAATGACACCCATTAATGTATATGCCAAATTAAGTTTCAAAAGTTAAAAGCAAGAGATGAAACATAACGTTTCTTCTCTGTGTTGATGAGCTCTTGAAATAAGGAGAATGATAGGAAGATGTAAAGTGGCATGACACAGGTCTAAGGAGAAGTGGAGCTGTCTAGAACATCAGGGAGTGATAATGTCTCTCTTTAATGGCTAATCCACTGATGTTTATTGAGCGTCGATATTTGGAAGTCATTCTGCTCAGCACGTAGGCCCTCTGAAATTAAATTGACATATTTTGGTTTGCTCTCACAAATATTCTTTTGGTCTGGAGCAGAGAATGATAAATTAAGTATTAGCAATGCACAAAACTGAGAGAAAATACGATGCCCTGGGATTGTACATCCTGGAGAATTTATCTAACTTTCTTGTGTTAGGTATTGAGAAAGGAAAGAAGTTGCACTTGTATAGGAGTCAAAGTCAGCCAGGCCAATGAGACAGCATCAATCTGAGAAAATGTGAATACTCAAGAAACCATGTAGTCACCCAGATGGTAGACTTTAAACCAAGGCATGTGAGAGATGAATCCGAGGAGATGAGTGAGGGTCACAGCATAAAATATATAGCTATGAATTAGTGAGTGTCATATGGATGGGGATGGTGAGTATGGGAAGAAAATTAATTTTGTGCTTCCATTGAGTGAAAAATTTAGAGGAGCTGGATTTTTGTACATAGCTTTTGGAATTAAATTATGGAGCAACTGCAAAGGACACACTTGGGTCATAGAGCACCTGGACTCTTAGCACCACACTAACCCTATTGCAACTAGAACTAGCCTCATGCATTCAAAATGCCTCTTGCTCTGTGATCTATGGATATAGTAAGAAAGTCAAGGATGAATGTTCCTGCCCACTGGATGGTTAAAGAGGCTACGTCCTGGCTGATTCAGACACATGGCCACAATTACGTGCTGTGTGCTGGTTTTGTAGTTGAGGCAGCCCCAGACCTCTGGCTTACTGCCCTGGTACGCTGCCTTTTCCTCAGAATTTACTGTGTGGGTTTTCAAAGACCATTCAAAGCCAAGTGTTTCTCTAAGAAAAAAAAAAGATTGCTTTCTCTATTTCAGCCTTTAGAATGGAACTGTCTTCCATCCATGACTGCCTAGGCTTTCCTTAATACTACTTTCATGATGCTGCAAATTACATCAATGTGTACAAAGGACATCTCCTTGTAGGATCATCACAAAGGTCTCTGTGAAGTTGCGACCCTCCTCATAAACTTTCTAAATGTGATTCCCATCACTACAGTACAACTTCACTGTGTTTATTTCTGTTTGCTTGGACGACATAGCAATATCTATAAAAGTGGTCATATTGTTGCTCCGTTTTAAAGTGCTTAGGAATTTGTATATTAAAGTATGTTCCTTGCAAGGGTATATGCATGTGGAGGTCACAGAATAACCTTGAGTGCAGCTCCTTGCTTTCACTAGATAACTAGAACCTTCCATGGGTTTTAGGTATCTGAACACAGGTCTTTACCTACAACTCCATCTCCAACAAGTGTCTTTACCTAATGCTCCATCTCCTCTGCCCACCATGGCCAAATGTTATCACCTATCAGCTATAGTGATGGTCCTTGTTCCCTATGGCAAAAAGCCAGAGGACCAATAACTTTCTCATACCTACGGCTTAATATAGAAAAAGGTAAAACTTACGATTTATGTCTGAGATTAATGACTAAAGGAGGTTAGGAAAAATTGTTCATGGAATCTTCTTGTTAGGACAAAAAATATGTAGGTGCAGTAGGAGGTCACTAAGCATCCATGAGGAATAGCAGCATATTCAGGATAAATGCTTCCTTCCTCATTCCTGTAGGATGCAGTGGCATAGTTTATTCAAGTTGTTGAGGTTGTCAGGGAGACAACACTGTGGAACGATGCATAAAACAGTAGTAAAGTTTTATGTCCCATGATGGAATCAGTAAAAGTTAGATAAAAATCACTCAGGAATCATTTCAATGGGTGGGAGTGGTGGTGAGATGGGGGACGAGAATATGAGGGTAGCTAACATGATTACCCAGTTTCCTTGAAATTTCCAAAGTCTGAGAAATATTTTTACAAATATGATCCGTTCAGAATTCCTTTCTAATCACAGCATGTTTATCATTGTAACCAAAGCTATCTGGTGGAGAGGAGTGTGCTTTCTGATGTGGGACAGCTATGATGTGAAGCGTCGTGTGATGCCCTTAATTAACCACTGCTTTATTTCTAGACGCAGGGCCGATTCTGCACATGACTGGGTTTCACTTTTGTGGGTGGCGAAAAAGAGAAAGTAGCATGAAGTAAAAGATATGTGGCAGCAACTGATGGGCTTATATGTTTTCCTTCTCTGTGTCTTAGGAGTGGAAACAACGTCTCTTGTCCGTGGTGAACAGAAGCAGACATGAGTTATGATTATGGTCTTTGCCTTGTAATTTCAGTGTCATCAAGATGTGTTCTGTTTATTACTGCACTTAGAAAGCCTTGGGATATTAGCCACATAAAGTCTCTGTCTGTAGATTCTATTACCACACCCGTCAGTTGTTCCAGGAAAAGGAGACTGTAGAATCGTCTTTCTGGTGAGAAGCCACTCCCTGCTCTTGCAGTCCACTGGGAAAGTTTTGGGATGGTTCATTATATCAGGAGTGGTCCCCAGGGAGCCCCTGACTTATCTCTTTGTCCTGTCACTGAGCATTTAAGCAATCGACACCCAGAATAAGAGAAGTTCAAAACCATAGCATGACTTGCAGATGTGGCTTTCCAAGAGAGACATTTATGTGCAGTGGATTAGCTATTCCAGAATCCAGCAAAATTCCTTGGAGTGAGGTGGAAGAAGTGGGCAGTAACATGACTGACCAACTGACATGCCTCAGTCTTAGGGTGAAAAAAATGAAGGTGTATTATGAGTTCAGAGATGAAAGATAGCACAATAATAGTTTTTGTAAAACTGGTTTTGTAAAAGCTCTTTCAAGAGCCTCTGTTTTTGTAAGGAAAACTTCCCCAAAGGAGTATGTGCAATGTGGTTCCATTGTTTGTAGCTATGAGACCTACCTTGCAGAATGGTTGATATGTTATACATGTATAAATCATGTAGAATGCCCTTCTTGCTCTCTCCCTCCCTCCCTCCCTCCCTCCCTCCCTCCCTCCCTCCCTCCCTCCCTCCCTCTGTCTCTCCCTCCCTCTCTCTCTCTCTTTCTCTCTCTCTCTCTCTTTATCTCTCTGTATGTGTAGTATGTATGTATGTATGTATGTATGCATGTATGTATGTATGTTTGTGCTCAGTGTTCCTTTCTATTTTCCACTGGGAATTGAAATCTCTATTTCAAAGTCTGACCATGATATTGTGGTGTTATGCATTGGATGTGAATAGGTTGCCAGCTGGTAGTGCTGTTTTGAAAAGTTGTGGAATCTTTGGAAGGTGGGTTCCAGCAGGAGGGTGTGGCTCACCAGGGCAGGATAGGGGTAGTGGTGATAGTGACAGTGGCCCTCACTTCTTGGAGAGAGACTGTAGTCAGGAAACATTCATCAAGTGACTTCTCTCTGCAATCTTTTTATGAGCTCAACTAATAGTGGTGAAGCAGTTCCTTAACTTTAAGGTTCTTCTCATTATTTGAAGGAGATGCTGCTAAGCTGCTCAGTAACTGAAACAAAAAAACATTCCCAACTATGCTAGCCGCAAATGCAGGTGAGGTTTGATCAAAGGAATATGCTAAGCATTACTGATTGATATGCAGCCAGTAACTATTTTGTGATTACAGCTGGTAATGTATATCATGAACGATCATATCTTTTGATCTATAGTGTCATTCATAGGCATTAGCCATAATGCAAGAAAACATTTTAAGTAAAAATAGACATGCTAATAAATATATTCTGTGTAGGATTATAGATAATAGTAATATCATCAAAACATTTAAATGGTTCAAATACTGTTCAAGTCTGCAGAATGTCATGGATATTTTCATAAAATTCTAAAGATTGAAGTTTAATGGAATGTTAAATAAACATATAATAAGAAAACTATTACATAATAAAAGCTTATATAGACAATATTGTAGGGATCCATAAAAATGAAAAATTAAAAAATTATAATAAAAATCAAGTCCATGTTCATTGTTTTAAAATATAATTTAAATATATTTTTACAAAGCAATGGAACAGTAAATTAAAAGGCAATAAAATTTTATATGATAGAAACAAATTACAAAGTTTTAAAATATCTATTTGGGAAAACTTTTGCCTCTCATGTCCATTCCTGTCCTCTTCCCTACTTTCATTCCTCCCTCCCTCCCTCCCTCCCTCCCTCCCTCCCTCTCCTTTCTGTGTTTATGTGTTTTCAAGTATGCTATGCCACATGGAAAGAGGTCAGAAGACAACTTGTAGAAGTTGTTTCTCTCCTTGTGGAGTCTGAGGCTCAAACTCAGGATGTGTTTCTTCTGCTAAGTGCGTTTATCTGTGGCAACATCGTTCTGGCTCCTTACTTTTTACTCTATGTGAACATGAGAAGGTAAGTTACTATTTTTCCCATGGGAGATGAAATTCTTGCATTTCTTTTAGTTTCCTGTGTTGTTTTTCCTATAACTGTATTCCAATCAAAATTGTCACTTCATACTTCACTTGTATTTCCTCATCCTTTATTAGTTTTCAAAGACTCTTTTCCAATAAGGCCAAGATTCTTTTCATTTACTCTATCTTATATAGAAAAGGGAAAAATGTCCTAGATGCTTATCCATCCATCCACCTATCCATCTATCATCCATCCATCTATCCATCCATCCATCCATCCATCCATCCATCCATCCATCCTTCCATCCATCCATCTGGGCATTCATTGGATCAATAAGGACAGTAGGATTCCCTGTCCTCCAATGGTCATTTAGAATTTAAGATATTCATTTAAGACTTTAATTATATTTTCAAAAATATTGGCAAAAAAGGATAATAGCAGTAACTTGTTCTTTATCTTCATTTCCAAGAAAACCAATCACTTATTTTAGCAGCCATTCTTCATGGAGTATTTGTCTTACTCAACTCTGTTTCTCATAATATCATGAGCCAATGGCTAGTTGAATTTCCTTTATTGTAGAAGAATCCAGCTTTAGCATTTATTCAATATCTGGTAAAAATATTCATTCACATAAACAGAAACTCCATAAGAACACATGTGGAAGTTCTGAGGTAATGTCTCCTTTCTCAAAAAAGTTCCAATTTGGAATTTTCCAGAGTGACCCACAAAGCAGCTGGTTTCATGTCTGAGATTCTCCATTTGCACTGTAGAACAGACAGGGGAGATTTTGAATGGCTGCCATGTTCCAATCAATGCAAGATTTCTCGTTTTTGGTTCACAAAGGATTCTTACTGCAAAAAAAGAATGTCATAGAAGTGCTAATGTTAGGGACAGCTTGGTGGGTCAAGTGGTTCCCATGTAAATGTGAGGTCCTGAGTATAGATCCCCAACACCCATACAAATGGGTGGCACACCTATAATCTAGATCTCACCTCAATATATAAGAGAGAGAGAAATTGATGAAGACACTGATGCCAAATTCTGGCTTCCACATCTACACCACATATATACATACGCACCTCCACTCTTGTGTGCTTACGTGTTGGGAACATATGTACACACATGCACATCACTCACATACACAAATAAAAAAACAGAAATGTACTTAACATAGATTAGCATTTTTCTGAATATATTTAATATTGTATTGCATTCTAAAAATCCATGCAGTTTATGTATTTAGGACTTAGGATTTATTTTATTTCTTTATATATTTATGTATCTACCATCTATCTATCTATTTATTTATCTATCTATCTATCATATATCTGTTCTATCCAATTAAAGAAAATGATGCCCTGAGGCCAGAGACCATAATTTGAGAGGGGGTGTTAGATGGGAGGGATTGGATGGAAGAAAGAGAAAGGGGGAAATGAAGTATTTATTTTATTTTCAAATATTAAAAGATTTTAAAGACGGCATCGTGTTTCTTAGGTGCTATGAGACAAAGATAATGAAAAAAGGAAAAATGTTGTGACTATTAGTTTTATTTATCAACACAGCTGGATTAATGGACAGTCAGTAACTGGAAAGGCATTGTAACAGATATGTTGATGGTGATATTGCCAGAAGTGGTTGGTCATTGACTCTATGGACAGTGAAATGATGGTCTGCATTCACCAATGTGCATAGACATCATCTAGTCTTCTGAAGGTCTAAGTGGAACAAAACAAGAAAGGAGTGATGGGAACTTTCTTAGGGGTAGGCTTATGCTTTCTCCTACCCTTATTAGGACTTCAGGTTCTTGAGCCATTGGCATCAGGAACCTATTACAGTAGCCACCCAGATACTTTGACCCTCAGAATTAGATTAAAGCTTATACCATTTAGTACTCTTGTACTCAGGACTTTAGACTCATATTGAATTATACCAGTTTTCTAGGCTGTAGAAGATATCTGGTAGGATTTTGCAGTCTCCATAATCATCTGTCTGTCTGTCTATCTATCTATCTATCTATCTATCTATCTACCTATCTATCTATCTATCTATCATCTATTTGTCTATCTTCTTTCTACCTATCATCTGTCTGTCTGCCTGTCTGTCTATTACATATCTGTCTATCATCTATGTATTCATCCGCTGTCTATCATCACTATCATTAACACCACCACCATTATCTATTTCTTATTGGTCTGTTTCTCCGAACAAACACAATACCAACTTTAAGTAAACCCCCTAATTAGCAAGCTAGTGCAAATCCCATCACCCTGCTAAAAAGTCAGTTTAAAGTGGGAGTTTCCTATGCACACCCCAGAACAATGATTTTGGTCATGGAGAAGAAATTCAGGATAAAGTGAATAAGTAGAAAATAATAACTTTTATTGAATGCAAACATAGCTTATGTGAATCTATTTTAACTTATTCTTTTGAAGTGATGTCTTAATATGTAGTCTGACCTTGAATTGGTGATGTTCCTCCCTCAGACTCCTTAATGCTGGGATTACAGATGTGTCCCACCATGCCCAGTGCTTCACATGACTCATTTTGTTTTATGATATTTGTGTCATGTCTATATAGTAAAAATCTATATGGCTGAATCTCTTACTTACTGCTGCTTCATTTTACAACTATGGGAGGACTTTTCCCCCCAATAGCTAAAATATCTTTTTACCCAGTCACATATAAAGCATATTAGAACTTCAAGAGACATAATGACTTTGAGAGCTCTCTAGCCAAGGTGTGATGGTAAATGGGGGGTGAACGCTGAGGTTCTTGATTCTGAGTTCTATACTGGTTCGTACAGTTTTCACATGGACTAAATTCTAGGTCTCCACTGTCACAACTTCCACAATGGATGTTATAAAGTAAACCTCTACAGGCTTCATTTCTTCAATGTGTTGGCTACTATCATTTCTCAAATGATGTGTCCTCAGACTCTTATCTTGCAGCCAGCTTGTGGGAGGACCCAAGCAACGGTGATTCTATTTGGTAGGAGATAGAACTCAAACACAGAGGGTAGGTATGGATCCTGCAAGAAGCAGAACTTAAGAAGGATACTTATGACTACTATAAGAAAAAAATTCCAATTTATATATTTAGGATTAAATTTTTTTTTCTAATACTACAATTTTTCAGGGATGGAGTGTGAATAATGACATCAATCTAGCCATACCTTATGTGTTTGTTTATATTGTTGTAATCTGAAATCTAAGAGTGATATTTACGTTTTACGTGGCTGTGTGTGAGAACCCTAAGATTAATAATTAGGTAAGTTTTGTAAGATTGTCCTTACATATCGCATAACTACACATTATTCTGAGTAATAAGCATTACAACCATTTATGATTGATCTGTAAGTCCCAAACTGTTTACTGTCAGACCTTTATAGAAAGTTGCCACCCCTTGTGCTAAACAGCACTACTTGGATACTTTGTGTACCTACCTTTGTAATTGACAAATGCCAAACCACGAGAAAAACAAAACAAAACAAAACAAAACAAAAAAAACAAAACCAGGGCACTTATCCAGTGAGTGCCAGCCAACAAGATGTAAACATCTGGGGATGTAAACATCTGGCCCCTGCCTGAAAGCATGGCAATGCACAATCATTTGTTTTCTCCTCAAATCGAAAATAGGCAACATAGAGAGAAACAGACAAACAAATAACTATCCAGTGGTAGATAAACAAATGCCTTGAGGTGAATTCATGTTTGGGATGCTTGGAGGTGGAACCAGTGTGTTCATCCAGCGTAGACCCATGAGGAAACAGGATAAGCAAACAGGCAAAGCCTTTAGACTGTGAGCCAGGGGATGCAAGACAGGAAGTAGACATACAACTCTAGCAGCCCAAGTCTCCTGGGTCAGAACAGCTCTTCATGCTGTGCATCATCCCTGAGGCATCATAACTTACTCTTTATTGCAACTCAAAAACCAAGTATTCAAATGTATCGAGTAAAATTAGCTTCACATTTCTAATACCACATACAATGTAGCCGTGCATTAACAGGGTTTTTGTTTCTTCTCTCATGCTCAGAGTATTTTTTGATTGACTTGTTGCTATTCTTAGGTTGGCAAGTAGCTTTTGGTTGCATTACAATTGGATTTCTCAATTGAATTAGAAGAAAAGAGGCCAAAATTATCAGTAATGGGAACTTCTTCATGCCTTTCTTTTCATATATTATATTAAAGTCATTAACATGTAAATTGGTATTTGTTGATTAAGCCCATGAACACATTTCAAGTCTTTTTCTTTTGTGTTCCAGGGCATGAAGAATGCACTCATATCAGAATACCTCCAGCCCAGACCAGGGACTTTCACCCATACATATATAACTCTGTCTCCACTAGTTCTTTTCTAAGATGGTATCTATGTATCACACTTGGAGGCTTTGCATATATCCCTTTCTATCTTTTCATGAATTATTTTCCTCTTTGTGCATCTAAGAATTGTCTCTGGGATAAAATTTTTGGGCAATTACATTTACTTTGATTCCTGGCACTGGCATTAGAAAAGCATCTCTAGAAACAGTCCATCATGACATGAAATAATAACCTTGTGTATCAGTCAGAGACAAAATATTTTCTTTCTGAGAATCAATACATACAACAGGGACTGTTAATATGCTGAGAACTCCTGGCTAGACAGCTACCTTCAGAAAGTGATTTGCCTTTAAAAAACAGCAGTAGCGACTGCTTCAGTGTTGTGGCCCATTAGTATTCTTGGGTGAGAAATGTATGATGGACTATTTGCAAAATGCCCTGAGAAAATAGAGTCAACCACCCCCTCCAAATGCACAAATTTTCGTGGTACTGTGGACACCAGAGCATAAGGGTATATGTCTAAGTGACTGTAGTAATTGGCTTTGCCAATGGCAAGTAGCCTCTGCTCCTCCCTGTGTTCAATCTCATTGTCACCCACTTACTCAGTCAGATGGCTTTTGGGCACATCTAGTGAAAATTGAACCACAAATATGAACAGTTGCTGTTTATAAAGTCCACACTGTTACACAATCCAGATGACAGCACACACGAGGAATGCTGCTGATATTCAACTTTAATTGCGAATTTGACACGTGCAGACAGCAAATGTGTTGGTGAGGTCTCCAGTTTTACATTAAACAAAGTCTTGGTAGAAATGGAAACTTTTGCATGAGTCTATTCCATTGCAATTTTATTGTGCTAGTTACACACTAAGGTCCAGAGTGGGTGGGGATTGAACTGTGAAAAGTCAAAGTTAATTATCCGCAAAGTTCTTAGTTGATTTTGCCTCCATTCAGTACTCTGGGGTATTTAGCTATGTGCTTGTTATGGCATGGGTTCATCTTCTAAACACGAAGCTGAATTAATCAGCTATGGGGTTATTTATAGAACTAATTTTCATCTCAAGTAACACATCACCATTACCAGAGATTTCAGTTAAATAGTGAGGGAAAAAGGACACAAGTTGGAATTTACCAAAAACTAAGAAATGACCATGAATCTTTGCTTTTGTTTACTTATTACGCTCCATGTTCTCAGCACTTCCATTACTCTGCTACCCTATGGCTTGTATAACATTACACTGAAGAAATACGTGTGGAGCTGGGGACCAGTAACTTTGCATTTTCCCATATAAGAAAGGAGTTGGTGATTTTTTTCAGTCATTTAGTTATGTCTGTGTTCAACTATGATTCAGTTGGTAGCTCTCCATTGGACCTGGATACTCACTGCTGCACGGTCTCCATCTTCATGTTCACATGGTGGAAAGGAACAACCAGAGTTTCAGTTTTTTGAAAATATTTTCCATTACTAAAATTAGATTTTTTTTCTCTCAACAATATACCCTTATTATGTTTTCCCTCCCTCTCCTCCTCTCCTCCTCTCAGCTCTTCCCCAACTCTCTCCCATCACTTTCCCTCATTAGAAAATAAAACAGTCTTCTAAGAGATAATAAAATAACACATAAAAGAATAACCAACACATTGAAATTGGACAAAACAAACAAACAAAAGGGAAAGAACCCCAAAGAAGGCAGCCGCGCGTGCGCACACACACGCACACACACACATATGCACGCACACACACAGAGAGACAGAGACAGAAAGAGACAGACAGACAGACAGACAGACAGACAGACAGACACACACACACACACACACACACACAGAGAGACAGAGAGACAGAGAGAAAGAGCGATCCATGCCATGGCACTATGAGACAAGAAACATCTGAAGATGTAGTTGAACTCATTTTGTGTTGGCCATTTGTAAAAAAACAACAAAAAAAAAGCATTTATTTATTCACTTTACATGCAGATCATAGCCCTCCCTCCTCTCCTCCTGGCCCCACCCTCCCTTCTCTCTCTCCCCATGCCCCCCCTCTAGTCTTCTGAAAAGCAGAACCCTTCCTCCCTACTCACCCCAGCTCCTCAAGTTGCACCAGGACTAAGTGTGCCCTCTTCTCCTATAGCCTGGGGAGGCAGCCCCATCAGAGAGAAGTTTTAATTGAAAAAAAAAAAAAAAAAAAGAAATCTTCATGTCTCAAAGATATGTTCAGATTTCTTTCAGTCTAAAGCTTGGATCACCCAGTGACAGGAAAAACAGAAAACAAGATAAAGTTATCACTTGATCAATAATGCCAGATCAGCTAGTGATTATGGCATGACTATTCAGAGCAAGCACCAAGTTCTACAAGTAAAGGAAAAAGGTGTCCTGAGTCCTGACTAGGTAAGTGACAGGCTTGCCAATGCGGCATCCAGGGCACCCGGCTCCCTCACAAACCCATTGGCTCGCTTCCCTGATGCTTCTAATTGAAAACATACTGGCTAATGTTATTTTCTGCCGCAAATGTTTAATCTCGACATACATTATGTTTTCCCTTCCCTCTCCTCCTCTCAGCTCTTCCCCAACTCTCTCCCATCACTTTCCCTCATTAGAAAATGAAACAGTCTTCTAAGAGATAATAATAAAATAAAACCTAAAACAACAACCAATACATTGATCATTGATATTGGACAAAGCAAAGAAACAAAAGGGAAAGAGCCCCAAAGAAGACAGAAACACACACACACACACACACACACAGAGAGAGAGAGAGAGAGAGAGAGAGAGAGAGAGAGAGAGAGAGAGAGAGAGAGAGAGAAGAGGGAATTATTGACTATCCTAGAGGATACTGACAGGCATTGGAAACTTGTGTAAGGAGCTAGTGCAAGTAGCAATGATAAAAATGATTTAAAAAATTGAGCATTATTTAAAGTAAACGTGTCAGTATTCTGAGAACTTCCTTCCTTATTTCACTCTCTGCTGACATTAACTCTTACCAGTTGAATTCTATTAATGTCCCATTAAAGATGTGGGGAATATGTATATTTATATACAACACGTATGTGTGTTTATGTGTGTGTGTGAGATTCTTGTGATCTTTGACTGCTTGCGTCATGTAGTAATGTTTATCCAGCACATGGACTGACAGAAATAAAGCCTAGGTCAAGAGCTGCCAATGAAAGATGCTCCTTCCATTATTTTCCTCTGTTTCACTAATCCATCGGACCCTCACGTGTTGCTGAAAGCAACTCATCTGCCTTCTGAGGCCAGCTTGATGCTTATCTTGTGTCTTCCCACTTTAATTTACAAACACAAGTAACAAATGTGCTTATTAACTGTTTAATCAAGAAAAATGTTTCTAAAATAAAAAATCTCTTTAATACCTTGTTCAACTCTCATTGGGTCTTTAGGATCTCTCAGTGCCTCTATCTTCACCTCTCTGAAAACATGGACCCATAGTGCTGCTCAGTCACCTCTCTGTAGGGAGAGGAAAGGGCCCAGTAAGAGGACAATGATATTTTGACTGTGCTTCCATTGAGGCTGAACAGCCACCTGAGGAAGAACTAAGTAAAACAAGACATCAATGATGCTGCTATGGAAACTCACTTTTGGTGTTTCCAATCTAAACTAATGAGTGGTCATCACTTCTGGCTGTACAAGCTCACTCCACAGGCTTGGTCCTAGTCCTCTGTATCTGTGTTGTTTTTCCATGAACACATAAAAACAAGCATCTGATACCAAACCTTCCACCCTTACCCCACCCCCTAATCAGATGGTCTCATGAATTTTCTTCTCATTGATTGACATTCCTTGCTGTCCTCTCATCACAGAAGTCTGGGAGGTGATGTTTTATGTTTTATGTTTATTTCCTGAGTCTATCCAAGTAAGGAAAACCCAGAGTTCATAAGCCTCACATCTCTCTTCTTATCATTCCGTGAGACTAAGATGGGTCATTCCATCAGTCTTCAAGAATGCCATTCTTCTAAGTATGACCTGCTGTATACAGCACTCAGGATCCCTCTCTAAGTTCCAGACATCACTTTTTTGAAATACAACTGTTCCATTAATGGTTCATACACTCAGCTGGGTCATTATCAATCTCCAGGAGTTTGTTTCTCTTGACTTAGGAAATATTCTCAATTTCTTAGGAAAATACTCCTGTAGAGAAGATGTCCTCTTCTTACCTCTTTACTGTCTTGTCTCTGCTCCCCTTGTCTAGATGGATGCTCAACAGCTCTCCTAGAGGCTCTGACCTTGATCACTTTACATCTATTGTGACTGAGTCTCAAAGTTTCTGTCTACACCCTTCCTTGATGTCTAAGCTAGGTGTTACATTCTTTTCCTCTAGGCTTCCTTTATCATTGTTTATTCACCCTAGCCTACTACCTCACTGAAGGACTGGCTATTGGTAAGTTAAGGTGTACCCATCAAGCCTGTCACATGGTAGTTGTTCAATAAATACTTACTGAAGAAACAGCAATCTGACAAGAAGGGTACTGGATGAGTGAACAGTGGTACTTCTATTAAAATATGAGTTTCTTTTGCCTCAATTATCCAGTTATTTTGAACTGAAGCTTGGTGTGTGTGTGTGTGTGTGTGTGTGTGTGTGTGTGTGTGTGTGTGTACATATGCCAATATTTAACATAGGATGTAAGTGATTCCTTAGGCTAAGGTAGATAACCTAGGCTTGTTCAGAGGCTAGAGGACATAGTACAACTTCTGCCATTTGCATCTCTTGGGACATTTGTATCAGTTTTCTATTGATAGATGACAAAGTTGTGGCTAAAACAATACCTACTAATTAATTCACAAGTTTTAGGGCAGAATTTCATTGTGCCATATCTTGGTTTGCACAGAGGACCACGATTTTGACACTGAGAATATATAATCAAGAGATCCTGTCCTAAACCCATTCTGTTGGAAAACTCAAGTTTCACTATAAGAACTCATCACAGGACGGCTGACGAGCTCCTTTTCCTTGCAGACCTCAGGCTTCTAGGGACTTCTTTCATTCCTTGTTATCTGTCTACTTCCATTTCCAAACAAGCAACAGTGTGTCAAATCATTCATGTTTTCATCTCTCTGACTTTCTTTTCAGCTATCAGCTGAAGACTATTCTTTGCTTACACAAAGTACAACTGTCTAGATTGGGGCCATTTTCACCTTATCCACAAAACCCCTTATCAGTGGTACTTGTGTTACTATTTGACTGAATTGGTGATAGGACATGTGTGCCAGAGTCGAGGAGTCACAGGGCCATTTTAATGTCTGGCTGCTGTACCAGCACCTTATAAAAAAATGAAAAGAAGTAAGAACAAAAGACCAGATCAACAGCACGATCTGTTGATGGGAGCTGGGTGGTAGGACATGTGCTTCCTTTTAACGTCCCTCTGAACAGTCTCTGTTGTAAACTTGCTATATGCTGCGTTATTTAGTGGAAATGTGAGACTGATCTTTGGTTTCAGCCTCAGATTTCATGCCTCTTGACTACGGCCTCTTATAGCGGTGGTTCTCAACCTGTGGGTCACGACCCCCCCCCCCCCCCCCCCCCCGGGCTGGTATCCTGGATATCAGATATTTATGTTATGATTCATAACAGTTGCAAACTCACAGTTATGAAGTAATTTATGCTGGGGGTGGGGGGAAGTCACCACAACATGAGAAATGGTATTAAAGGTTCACAGCATTAGGAAGGTTGAGAACCACAGCTCCATAGTCTTGCTCACAGTCCTTGATACTTGGTTTATCAGTTGCATCATTCTTCTCCATTTTCATGTTGTCACTTTTTAAAAAAAATCATTATCATTTGCTAAACTTTTTTTCTGTAGCACATCATGGGTCTCTTAGGCCACTTATTCCTGTAACAACTGTCATCTTGTTATTAGTGTGTCTATTTCATCGTTATGCTTAAAACCATTTGGGAGATACGTATCCAGCACTCAGCTTGTCCGATTTTGAAAGTCTGTTTAGTGCTGACGTTATACCTGTGTCTTTGGGGAATGTGATTAAACAGATCCGGTCAGGAGCTTGCGTTCCGATGATTAGAGTTAGCGCTCACATCTCTCACTTCCGGCCTTCTCTTTCCAGCATCAGGCAGTGACTAACGTCATGCCGTGCCCTGCCTTCCTTATGAGAAACAGAGTCCTGGGGGCGAGGAACACATCCCACATCTATTTCCTCTGGCATTATGAGCTAATTGTGAACTAAGTGACCAAATAATCCTAATAGAATTGGCTTCTAAACGGCAAATTGTAAACTTGCATGAATCAGGATCATGTGTCCTCTAAGCCTCTTCTTCCCTTCTAATTGAGTTTCTCTCCAGCACTCTCCGTGGAGAGGAACAATGGGATGCTCTGTTTTGAGCCTTAGTCAGGCCCAGCTGCTATGAAAATAATATGTTTGAGAAAATGGACTTGACATTTGATGGCCTTATGACTCTTCTGACAGGATATAATCAACTCATTAGGGAGAAACAGAAGCCCTTGTTGTACAGCCACGTTATTCTGAGCGTGACAGAATTCCTTCTAAGCCGGTGGGTGAGAGTTCAAGGCAGAACCGGGCTTCATCTTCTGTGGGCAGCAGGCAGTGTGGCTGCTCTTCCTTGCTTCCTCTGACCACTGCCCTTGATCGGATGAAAGGGAACCGTTACTTTCTTAAGCCTACAATTTCTTTGTTCTTTTTCTGCCTTTTCCCCTCCCAGAAGATTGAATTTATGAAAAGAGCTTGGCTTTTCAAGGACGCTCTCAGCCTCTCTTCCACTCAGACACAGCTGGGGCAGCTCTCCTGGGAGGCTGATTGGAAGCAGGAAGTAGCAACTGGGATTCCTGATCTCAGTTCCCAGGCCCATCCCTAGTCTTCTGTGGGACTCTAAAGGGTTCATGGCAGACTCCTCGCTTAGTCTCCCACTATAAAACTTTAAAGTCCACTGCTCCCTGATTTTGCCTGAGTTATCTCTCCCGCACGAATACGAAGGGAAACAAAGCCAGATTTGCACATGGGAAGAATGGTCTCTTTAAGGTGTCTCCAGCATCAGACCAGAGCACATGGAGAAGATTCCTAGCAGAGTCCTTCACAGGACTCTTAGGCTTTCTACTAGATTTATTGCCTGGAAGTTGTGGTTTCTTTAAGTTCTTCTATTCGATCATTAAATATGTACTAGACATCTTGTTTCTTAAAATACTTTTGAGTACACTCATTTTTAAGTATCAAATCAACTCATTGTAACAATAATAGTGTCTATGTACTTCAGGAACTCTGGTTTACAACACTCATTCTTAAGATTTTTCTAAAAAAAAAAAAAAGACCCAAACAAACAACAAACAAACAAAAAATCCCCAAACCAAACAAACACAAAACAACAAAAAAATAATTTTCTCAATTAATCTGATTCACTATATTGTAACTTTTACTACAAAAAAATGGTATCTCCTTGCCACTCCTGAGACTCAAACATCTTTTACAGAGTCACTCTCACATGGGCACCATTTTCTTTAGGTGTGAAAAATGAATGAATTAATAGTTTTTTAGAATGTATTTTATTATGTCTGTGAGTGTTTTGCTTGCGTGTAGGTATGTGTGTCATGTATGTGTCTGGTGCCTGTAGAGGCCAGAAGAGGGTGTTGGATCCCCTGAAACTAGATTTATATATGGTTGCGAGCCACCATGTATATGGTATGAAGTATCTCCAGGGTCTCTACAAGAGCATTAAGTGCTCTTAACTGCTGAGTCATCTGTTTTCCTAAACATATTTTGGACATGACTTTGTCTTTATCCTGTAATCTTTGCATCAGTAATTGGCAAACTGAGGCCTATAGGCTGGCTGTTCTTATAAAATGACTTTTGAGTGTATCCATGCACTGTCTTTGCTATTTCCCTAAGGGCACAACCAAGTTGTGGTAAAGGCTACACAGGCTGAAAGAGGCAAGGTATTTTACCATCCAGTCATTTACGAGGAAGTTTGCTGAATGTTTCCTTTTATCTGATAGAGAAATGTATGAAACACAAACCTATATACTACACTCTCTTTTCTGGAGCCTCAAAAATTGCCAATCTTGCAAAAAAAAAAAAAAAAAAAGTCTATAATGCAGGACATTATAAATCCCAACAAATCTCTCAAAACTCCCCCTTTACTGTTTTCCTCTTCAACCTCACACTTTTCCCACCTGACTTTTGTGTCAGCTACCAGTAGTGCTGAGATCATGGTTTGTCCTGCTTTTACTTTGTAACCTTGATTCATCATTTAAAAACTTGCTTAAACACTATCAGTGTTAAATTGCTTTCTGTGAGGTTTCCCTGCTAGGATAGAGGCCCCCTGTCTCCTTTCAGCCCTGCTCAGCACTTCATAAATGATGACACCTAATTTCATATGGATTAATTGACTTGAGCACAGTTCCATGAAAAAGTAGGCAGATTAGATTTTGATTTGAAATCTGTTTGAATTCAATGTGAAGTTTCCATTATAATTCAACTCTGATTAATTTAAGTATAAAATAATACTCATGTTACATGGAACCAAGTCAGGATGGTAGGTAAGTCTCATAAAGCATGATGCTGGAAGAATACATATATGTATATATATAATATTATGATATATGTATACACACACATACACACACACATATATGTGACTTTTGTACACAAATACCAGCATATAAATAGGGTACTGCCTGTACAAGGTATATATAACATACAATAACAAATCAATTCAATTCAGAGTGCCATCAAAACACAAACAATTCTATCTCAGTTATACTGAACAGAAATCTTGGTGTGATGTAGTTGGGTACTTTGGGACTGGCATCTCTCATGAAATTATTGTGTTGTTATCAACCAAAGTTGAGAGAGGACACTGGAGACACTTCTAAGCTTAATATTGAGTTTATTCACTGGTCCCTTCCTTTTCCGTGGTTCATTCTTTCTCCTAGACAAGTGATCTTAACAGGTAAGAGGGACTCACAACATGTAGGCCACAGTCTTTGTATAACTTAACCTCAAAAGTGCCCCCCATAATTATCTTAAGATATTCTACTCTTTTCTGTGAGTTATTAGTCACAGTTCTCTGTAGTGGATATAAAATTGTTTTTGTTTTGATCCCAAGTATGGAATGGGGAACAGACTTGTGAGAAAACAGGTGATGTTTATCTACTTAGAAGTCAAATCACTTCGTTGGGGAGGGGCGGTGCTTGTTTTTTGTCAGCTGAAAAACATCCTAGTAAGCCTCTAAGGGGATATATATGCACGCATGTGCGTACGCATGCACGCGCGCGCACACACACACACACACACACACACACACACACACACACACACATCCATGATATGAGGCTGGGGGTTTTTAGGTCTTGGTGTTGTTTGGATGTTCATCGCTCCACTTCCAGATGCTCCTAGAGAGGACCACTACAGAGACTGCTTCAGGGCTGTGGGTTCTGGCTGCTGTTCCAGGTTCCAGAAGCAACTTTGGTAGAATTGTTGGTCTGCTGAAATCCCAGGAACTGAATTCAACAATGCCTACTTTTTCTGTTTCCATAAATCTCTTTTCTCTTCTGTCTAGGGTAGGTGGATTGGAAGGGAGGTATAAGCATTTAAAGAATCCCAGATAAAGTAGGTTTGGAAAAGGTGAAGCCTATAGCCCTCACGCAAAGAGAAAGGATATGTAAGGTCTTGAAGACAGCAAACCCCTCTGTCTGTAGACTGAAGATATTAAATAGAGGATTCCAGAAGAGACAACTCATAAAAATGAAATTACATTCTTTCCTGGGAGTGTGACAAATCTTACAACACCCTCGCTCAGTATCTCCAGGAACATACCAGCCTGATGACTCATCGCAAGGCTTACATCGTTCACCTTACTTCATTCCATTCCCTGGACGTGTGTGTGGTGTGGTGTGGTGTGTTATATGTCTGTGCACATGTGTGTGCAGATATACACTTCCATGGAGGACAGAGAAGAATAATTTTTGCTTTGCTTCTTTAATACAGAATCTCTGCAGGTTGATTTCCCAACGAATCTGTGGTGTTTTGTGCAGTAGGGTTTTACTGTCAGTTCTTGGAGAGTAACCAATATCATTGGCAAAAATCATGGGACAATTGGGATCTATAAGACCCCTTTGCCCAATAACTGAAATGTAGCTCATGCCTGGTCTTGGATGAGCTCTCATGAGAGAAGACTAGATGGCTGTTAGCACAGAGACCCACAACTGCACAATGTGCAGAGAATGATGTACCATGGAACACTCATCTCTAGATGGGACTTAGCATACTCCTCTTCACAAATACTTTGGGATCTACATAGAAGAGGGGCCAGAAAGACTGTAATAGGTGGAGGTGGAGGATGAAGTCAAGGAAACAGTTTTTTCCAGGCCCAACAGGGGTGATACACATGTGAACTCACAGAGACTGTGACAGCATGCGCATGCTCTGCCCTCCTAATCCAGATAGAGCCCCAGCATAAAGAGAGGGAATTGGGCACAAAGCCTCACCCCTAGTCAAGAGTCTTATTGCAATTGGTAGCTGCTGAGAGAGGAGAAGCAGTTTTTTAAAATAGAGTGACACTTGACACTTGCTATATCAAGCACATCCCAGGTCAAGCCACAAGCTCATATGTACTTGGCCAACTCAAACGTGACTTCATGTTTATTATATTTTGGGGGCGGCGTCTTTTTTTTTTTTGTCTTGATTGTTTTCTGTTTTAGTTTGGTTTTCCATTTAAGACTTATAACATGGCAAAAGTGTTTATACGTTAAGCACAAAAGGGGCATAAAATTGTATGTTCAGTAGAAAGACAACTATAAACATACTGAAGTCTTTGCACAGAGCTGTCTAGAGGAACATGTAACATCAAGATTAACATTTGGGTGGCAAACTGGTTCTTAAAGATCCCCCACTTTTCCTTCATAAGCAGTGATTGTCAGTTACAACAGGGAATAATTTATTAAATAGAGAAAGGACATAAAGTTGAGTAGATAGAAGGGCAAGGCTCAAGAAATTGGGGTAGGGGAAATAACATAATCAACACATTTTATGAAACTAATTAATAAAATGAAACATTTAAAAAATGATAATCTCTCTCATTGAACACAAAACTTGTCATTTGGATTAGGCCGGCTGCTCAATTCACTCCTAGAATCTTTCTGTCTTGGGGTTCTAGCACTTGGGTTACATGCCATGTTTTTTCATGGTGGTGCTGTTGATTAAAATTTGTTTTGTCATGTTTACATGGAAACTATTCCTGCCCACTGAGAAATCTATACAGCCTAGAGACAGTTTTCTTTCAGTGAAATTACAACAAAATCTAGAAGACTGAGTACAGTACCATAAGGAATTTTGATAGAAAGAAATATTTATATACTTGCTTGTATATTATTGTAATGATCATATAATTATTTATTGTTACTATTTCCTTACCTTACACAAATGATGGTTAGCATAGATTTGCTTGCACAGAAATAATTATATTTATACACATGCACGAACATGCTATGGTTTGGTACTGCTTATAGTTTCATGCATCTCCTGGGAGTCTTGGAAAGGTATTCCTTGCATAAAGGGAAACCTCTATGCTAGGAGGTGAGGATATTGACAGCCAGCTTAGAGCTTAATTGCTGTGTTTCCACTAGTCTGCATTCCAGAATGGAACTTTCATATCAACACATCCTTTCAAATTTAATTGAAATCGTAAATTTATGTTCCTTAACAGGAAGATATGGAGTATTTGTATGTTGATATTTTGGCCTGAATGATTCCTACTTATTGTATCATATTTGTACAGCATGGGGCACATTTGGAATCCTTCCTGGTCTTTTCCCACTAGAGGCAGTTGCATCCTTATCCTGCTCTTAATAATCCAATCATCTCTCGTCCTTCCCACCCATTAGTGTAATCAGGAGTTATCACTCTTGGGGGTGGAGGCTCAGTGAGGAATGTTGCAAATCTCAATAAAAATGGCTTCTCGAGGAGAGAATGTAAACAGATGTCAGACAGGCAACTGGCCATGTCTTTAAAAGCAATTTAAAACTGGAGCTATATTTTAAGGTAAATGGATAACAGGATATCCATGTGAGGTATGAAGGAATTAGGTATTTTCTGGCTTGTGAGGAAGAAGGCATTAAGGCATGAAAGATAAAAGCAATCCATACATACACTCACATTTTGAAAAAATAAAAAAATATTCTGACTTAAACTAAGTTTTTCAACACATAGAGTTTAAGTTTCTCTACGGTATCCATTTAAATACCGATAGTCCACAGACTTCTGACTTGTTTTTCTACCCCAGCAAGTAAGCCAGTACCATGCCACAGACTTTATAAATGATGAATGACTCTTATTCACCTCTTTTGTTTTTATCTCCTGCATGTAAACAGATGATATTGTAGCATAAATATCCAGTCCAGAGAGCTTTCATGTGCTCCAAACCCCATCCATCTTTCAGTGATCTACTACATCTGCATATGGAAGCCCCATAAACCTTTCAAATTGATAAATGTTAAAGTTGAACTCATTATCTTTTTCCTATAACCATTCCATATTCCTGAATTTCCTATCTGCGATAAGAAAGAAGTGTGGAATTCATCTCTGGTGAATTTTCTCACACCCTCTTCCACAATGGTCTACATTTCAACTCCATGCATGTTCATTGAATAAGGATTATTTATTCATTCCATAAGCATTCCTTGAGAACCTGATATATATTAGGGACTATGGCATTTCTCCCCATTGCTACTGACATTGTCTTTCATTACAATCTCATTAGATTTTATGTGGAATAATATTGCTTGAAAGATTTAGCATAGATGAGTAAAGATTAGCTGACAAGAAAATCAGACAAGATCAACTGACTTATTGTTTTATCTGGTGTTGATATCCTCAGTTTATAGTTAGGACCATATTTAATTTCTTTTTTTTTTCGAGACAGGGTTTCTCTGTGTAGCCTTGGCCATCCTGGACTCACTTGGTAGACCAGGCTGGCCTCGAACTGACAGCGATCTGCCTGCCTCTGCCTCCCGAGTGCTGGGATTAAAGGCGTGCGCCACCACACCCGGACCATATTTAATTTTAAACTATTTACATAGAAACAAATGATGAGAGAAAAAACACACAGTGAATTAAGTTAAAAGTATATCTTTATGATTGCAATGAAAAATGTACTCAGAGGGTTTTCTACTGATCATAAGCACTCAAACAACCAGGCCAATTGTTATAGATTTCTGTCTACTCAATCTTAATACATTCACTACTGTGATTGAGGCTAATCAATGGTATGGCCCCCTTTGCTTTTGAGGTATGACTGGAGCATCCATCTCTGTTCTCTTCAGGTTTCTGGTTCTGTCTGAGAAAAGGCAGGTGCTCAAGGATTTTTATGTGAAAACTTGGAATTTTGCTTTCTGCTGTTAGCAAAGGGTATGATTGCAGTAATTGTCTCACTGTGCATCTTGAGCCATAAGGCTTGTTCCTGTTATGTCTTTTGATGGTGGGTCGGTGACCACAACCAAGTGGCTTAAAATCTTTGTCCCTCAACCCTGCTACCTGCAAACTTGGAATATATAAGCTACTTCTGTATGCTAGCATTGTAGTTCTAAGCATTATGCAAAACTCAAAGCTCCTTGAAGGTGATGAGTACTTTAAGGAGCTCATATGTTTTTCTTGTAATGTTCTTATTAGCTGTAAATTTAAGTAGTGGTTGCTTAGGCTTTCAAATTGTGTTTTACTTCTCTGTTTAATGAGAATAATATCTCAAAAGGGCTACAATATGGATTAAATGTGAAACTTATGACTCAATTAATGTTAGGCCCTCAATGTACTCTCTCTTAAGAAATATCCTTATGAATATGCGTTTGTAAAATATTAAATGCAAGAATTTAGTATTGAATCAATCCTATTAGCCTATACAATCTAATTCCAAATTGGAACAAAGCTAGATTTAATAAAAAGAATTGTAATACAGCTTGCTTTATTTGTTCTGCAAGATGAAGTCTAAAGGAAAAAGTGATTAACATGTTTACTTTACATTTGACCTTGAAGTCAGTTTGCAAGACCAGGAACTGGTATGTGGAAGTCCATTTGTTAGCTTCATTACTAGGTACAGAAACCTTTTGAATTCATCTTAAAATAGAATTATCCAATCACAGATATAAGCAGACAAATTCCTGTGATTCTTCTCTCTTGGAGAAACTCTACAGTAAGCTTTTGATGCCAGAGGTGTTGCTATCAAAATTACAATGCCAATAGCTGGGCAGTGGTGGTGCAATCCTTTAATCCAAACAGTTTGGAGGCAGAGGCAGCAGGATCTCTGAGGTTGAGGCCAGCCTGGTCTACAGAATGAGTTCCAGGATAGCCAGGGCTACACAGAGGAACCCTGTCTCAGCAAACAAACAAACAAACACAAGAAAAATATAAAAATTCCATTTATTTTTTGTATGTACAAAGGAAAGCATTATGAGAATGAGGCAATCTTGGGCTGCATTGTGTCTCTTTTAAGCAACACAAACACAATAACACCAATCACAAACTTTCTATGGAATGAAAATATTTAAATAGATCCACCTTTACCTAAATGAGTAGCACTGGAGGCCTCACACTACTTTACTTTAATGTCTGTTACAAAGCTTCACAAGTAAAAAAATATGGTCCTGCCTAAAAAAAAAGTCATAATGACGACGATGACAACAACAACAACAACAACAACAACAACAATGACAACAAGAAGTTGGGATTGAGAGCCAAAAGTATTTTATACACCTCTCGGCAGTTGGTTTTTGTCAGCTTCTAAGCATATAAAATGGAGATAGGACTATTTTTTTATTAAGTTGTTTTATTAATTTATACTTGTTACATCTCAATGGTTATCCCATCCCTTGTATCCTCCCATTCTTCCCTCCTTCCCCTTTTCCCCTTATTCCCCTCCCCTATGACTGTTCCTGAGGGGGACTTCCTCCCCCTGTATATGCTCATAGGGTATCAAGTCTCTTCTTGGCAACCTGCTGTCCTTCCTCTGAGTGCCACCAGGTCTCCCCCTCCAGGGGACATGGTCAAATGTGAGGCACCAGAGTACGTGAGAAAGTCATATCCCACTCTCCACTCAACTGTGGAGAATGTTCTGACCATTGGCTAGATCTGGGTAGGGGTTTAAAGTTTACCGCCTGTATTGTCCTTGGCTGGTGCCTTAGTTTGAGCGGGACCCCTGGGCCCAAATCTGCCTATCATAATGTTCTACTTGTAGGTTTCTAGGAGCCTCTGGATCCTTCTACTTTGCTATTCTCCCATGCTTCTCTCATCTAGAGTCCCAATAGGATGTCCTCCTCTGTGTCCCAGTTTCCTGGTAAGTGAAGGCTTTCGTGGGACATGCCCCTTGGGCTAGAATGCAGATATAAGTGAGTATATACCATTTGAGTCTTTCTGCTTCTGGGTTAACTCACTCATTATGATCAGTTCTAGCTCCATACATTTATCCACAAATTTCGGGAATTCCTTGTTTTTAATAGCTGAGTATTATTCCATAGTGTATATGTACCACAGTTTTTTATCCATTCTTCTACTGATGGACACTTAGGCTTTTTCCATGTTCTGGCTATTATGAATAAGGCTGCTATGAACATGGTTGAGCAAATTTTCTTGTTGTGTGCTGGAGCATCTTCTGGGTATATTCCAAGGAGTGGAATAGCTGGGTCTTGAGGAAGCCCTATTCCCAGTTTTCTGAGATAGCACCAGATAGATTTCCAAAGTGGCTGTACGAGTTTGCATTCCCACCAGCAATGAAGGAGTGTTCCTCTCTCTCCACATCCTCGCCAGCATGTGGTGTCACTTGAATTTTTGATCTTAGCCATTCTGATGGGTGTAAGATGGAATCTCAGAGCTGTTTTGGTTTGCATTTCCCTGATGACTAAGGAGGTTGAGCATTTCTTTAAGTGTTTCTCAGCCATTTGATATTCCTCTGTTGAGAATTCTCTGTTTAGTTCCAAGCCCCATTTCTCTATTGGGTTATTCGGTTTGGTGGTGTTTAATTTCTCGAGTTCTTTATATATTTTGGATATTAGACCTTTGTCAGATGTAGGGTTGGTGAAGATCTTTTCCCAGTCTGTAGGCTGTCGCTTTGTGGAGATAGAACTATTACATCAACAAGTAGATGTCTAGAAGCAAAAGGATGAACTAAAACTCTGGTTATACACCATAAACAAAAACAAACACAAATGAGTGTAAAACTTAAGTATAAAACATGAAACTTTAAATCTACTAGAAAAACCACAGTAAGATTCTCCTATTTCACTGGTCTAAGCAAATGCTTCTGGGTATGATGGCTCCCCATATGCCAAATAACAAATGGAAAACAGCTTTGTGAGATTAGCTAAAACCAAGCAAAAAGGAGAAAGATAGAGTGTAGAGATGACTTTCACAGGAGAATAGATTATCTTGCAAACCCTTCTGTTGATAAGAGGCTAATAACTCAAGAGAAAACAAATTAAACAGACAAAAAAAAATGAATAAACTCAGGGGGAACTTTTCAGAAGCAGACAGACTAATAGTTAATGAAGATAATAAAACATCACCAGAGAGAAAATGAGTTAGTGAGGAGATGAGGGAAAACAAGTTTGTGTGCACTGTTGGTGGGAGTGTGTGTGTGTTTTTGTGTGTGTGTGTATGTGTATACTCATTATGCAGTCATGTGGAGGTTCCTGAGAAAATTGGAAATAAAATTATTTAATGATGTAACAAGTTTTGTACTGGGGAGACATTCGAAAGGAACTTGACACTTCAAAGAGACATTGTGTTTACTGCAACACATCTCATGAATGCTAAAGTTTGGGAGTAAACTGAGTATCTACTATTATATCAATGACAGTGAAAATGTGGTTTCTATAAAGTGTGAACTCTTTGGCCTTAAACTGGATAGAGTCAAGCCATCCAGGATAATGTGGCTGAATACAGATTAACCTGGAAAACATTATGCTAAGTGCATTAGGGCAGGTATAGAAGGACAGCCTCTGTCTAATTCATCTATATGTGGAATCTGAAAACTTAGGACCATCAACTGATTTTTATCAGAAGCTGGGTGTGGGAGGTGTGTGCAGTTTCTCTAAGGTGGGAGCAAGGAACATTAGTAAGTTGTTATCCTTCCCACACAGAGTGGTGAGTACAATATACAATGATGTATTTCACATTCTCAAACTGTGCTAGAGTAATATATATTTCAAAGGAAGGGGCTTAAATATTTTCACTGCAAAAATGTAACTATGTAAAGATATGTCACTTACTGTGGCTTATTCATTTCATATTGCAAACATACATCAGGACACTGACACTGTACCTTATAAATATTTACAATTTTGATTTACCAACTAAAAATAAAAATTAAAAACTACCAAGGTAGACATCAGTCAAGTTTCAGACTTCTACTTACCTACAGGCATTGATATGGAAATATAATGGTGGTCCATAATCAGAAGATTTCATTCACAAAAAATCTGGCAAGTAAATTACATCCAAAACAAATAGTTCCAACAAATCAAAAGTAAAAGCTAGGCTTACACTGTGTTCATAGGTGAGGTTTAGAAACTTTGTTTATTCTTGCCTGAAAAATTAGAAGAGATAAGAAAAAGGGAAAACATAGAATGAGGAAAATATTTCCAAGACACTGCAAGTCACCTAAAACAGGAGAGTAATCCTTGGAAGAGGAGCACATGTTTAAATTCCTCACAACAATAGTTTCTTCTTGCATCTTTGAGTGACAGTACAGGCTGAACCAAAGAAGAAAAAAAAAATACTTCAAAATAAGTGTATCTCTCTCCTATCAACAAAATGTCTTCTTCATCAGACAGAGATTATTACAGAAAACCACAACTAAGTAAAATTCAGAGAATGAATAATTATGTGGCACTCAGCCATAACATATCCATCTACAGAACAACTCCTGTGGACAAGGCTCAGGAAATTGTGTGGAAAGGGGAGTGTAAAGTTTGTAAAATCTAAAAGAACAGAGTGTCTCCTGTGAGATTCTGTCTCGTGGAAATGTCAAGAGTGCCTCAACAACATGGCTGCCTTAACAAGACCTGGACAAATACAACACTAACAGACTTACTAACATGGGAGGGGAAATCCCATGAGCCCCAACCCTAGACAACAAACTATACACCATGAAGGAATACTGAGAGTAGGAGAAAGTAATCCTCAGGGAAGAGCCTCCAAATTGCTTATCTAATTAATACCAAGTAAGAGGTCAGCTCTGAAATCATATACATACAAGAAACATTGTAAAAATTGAACAAGTAGTATGCACATATTATGTACATACTATGTACATACAATAGATTGTATGTACATACAATAGATTGTATGTACATACAATCTATTGTATGTACTTATTAGTCACATAAATATAACAAAGAAAAATAAGCCATATGCAATGTATTTGAGAGAGAGAGACAGAGAGACAGAGAGACAAAATGAGAGAGAGATGGGTGAGGTTGAATAGAAGCAGCCAGAGAGAAGAAAGGAAAAAGTAATATAATTATATTTCAATTTCAAAAAAAAATGAAGAAAAAGAAATCTAGATGGGCCAGCAAAGTTCTTGGGTTGAGGAAATGCAACCACTCTAGTGCATTAGAGTGGTTGGGAAACCAAGGTCACCAAAGTTTGCAGAATATGGGACTGGACAGCAGAGATATACACAAAGATAGAACTTGGAAAATCCACAGAGTTTTTGCCCGATGGTATTTAGCTGAGGACTGATCTGCTCATATGCCTGGGGCCCAGGAAACCCCACTCAAAGGGCTGAGAGATAAGAGCATCTTGTCCACCCACACACGAGGCTGGAGGGAGTGAAGTTCCCACAAGGGAGACTAGAAAGCCTCATGATTTGCAGAATACTGGGTAAAGGCAAGTGGACAGTATGGCCTCCGTCCTAAGAATCATGCAACCCATTAGAAAAGCTTTGGTTTCACCCAAGAAAGACTGAAAGGAAGAGTCTGAAGGAGAAAATGTTAAGTGTGTTCCAGAACAAAGTGGAAGAACATGTACTGAACGCAAATCGATCTAACATTGGCCAAGATGAGAATCAGAGTGACTGACTTCAAACATTAAAAAAAAAAAAAAAAAAAGATTTCACAAAACATGGACATTCAAAAGAGATGATGCAGGACATGGAGGAAATCCAGTTGATTGAAGCCAGCCCAGAGATGACAGAGATGCGAGAGTTATTGAGCAAAGACATAAAATCTGTTAGCTACGGAATTCCTTTATCCAAAAGTGGAGTGGAATGAGGAGAGGCATTTAAAAGGTCCAAGTTAATTTTCTTGGGATAAAAATATAGTGTATGCAATTAACATTGAGGGGATAAAAAGATGGTAAGTTCCAAGGCACAAAATGAGAGTGATTTGGTATAAAACAAATGGAAAAAAGAAGAAAATTAACAAAAATTAAAACAGTGGTAGGACAACTTTAAGCAATGTAACTTATGAATCATCAGAGTTGACAAAAGGAGAGAGACAGAAAACAGAGAACTATCTATTTTGAAAACTACTTTTAAGTGTATTCCAAAATTGATAAAACCTATAAACCTACAGATCCAGGAATGTCAATGATAGTCAAATACAAAAATACAAAGAAAACTACCAAAAGGAACACCCTAGCTGGACTTCTTGAGCAAGGGGGGCCCTAGAAGGCATCCAGAGGAAGAGTCCAGTGTGTGTAGAGCATTCTGGAGAGATAAATCTAACAGGTCCACAAAAGACATAGTGGAACTTTTAAATTTTATTTAAATTTTTATTTGATAAGTTCATATACAAGTGTCATATTTACAATATTTTTATGCCCCACTTTACCCTGTAACTTTTCCTGTCCTTCACTACTTTCTCTCAAATTCATAGCCTTTTCTTTAGTTATTATTTTTTCACATACAGACACGGGTGTATGTATACAGGGATACAACCTGCAGAGTATATTCAGTGTTGTTGCTGTGTATATGTATTTATATGCATTGTAGGGTGACAACTTGTGATTGGGTAGACTATCCCAGGGCTCATGTCTTGGAGAATTATGATTTTCCCTTTCTTAGCAAGGATTAATTGCCTGTAACTCTTCATCTATGGGCGTGCTCCCTGTTCTGCCCTGCATTCACACTGGCACTCAAGTGCTGATGTCACTTTTCTCGTTTAGAAAAATATATTGTTGAGATTTCGTGGGTGTAGCTTCCTTGGTATATATGGTAGACACTATCTAATAGCAAGCATCCTGGTCCTCTAGCTCTTACAATCTTCTCACTCCTGTTTCTATGATATTCCCCAAGCTTTAGGTGTGTGTTATAGTTGTATCTGTTGAGGCTAGGCACCCTACGGTCAGTTGTTGTCTGCATTTTAATGAGTTGTGGGTTTCTGTAATGGTCTCTGCTGCAAAAAAGAGCTTTTTTTTTTTTGATGGGAGAGAGATACACTGATTTGTGAGTATAAAGGTAAGTGTTTAGAATGCAATTAGAAATTGTTTGGTTTAGAACAGTGAATGTCTTAGTTAGGGTTTCTTTTGCTATGAAGAGGCACCATGGCTCTGTGACAATTCTTATAAAGGAAAGATTTAATGGAAGATGGCCTACTGTTGAGAGGTTTAGTTCATTGTCATCTCGCCAGGAAGAGACATGGCTGCATGCAGGCAGACATGGTGCTGGAAAGGTAGCTGAGAGTATTCTATCTGGATTAGCAGGTAGCAGGAATAGAATTTGACACTGGGCCTGGCTTGGACTTCTGAAACCCCAAAGTCCACCTCCAGGGACATACTTCTAAGAAGGACACATCTACTCCAACAAGGCCACATCTTCCAATAGCATGACTTCACCAGCCATGGGTGGTTGGCAAGGTTTATATTAGCAGGCGTGAATTCCTTCTTGAGAAGCTCTCAAATCCTATTATGCCCGAGATACAAATGCTATTGTATGCTTGGGGGAATCCTGCTGTTCTTATCATTGCTGTGGTTCATAGGCTTTACACAGAGGTAGGAAAATTGACCCATTTTCCTTTTAGGCGGCTTATATAACAAGTTCACATTTTATGAAAACTATTCCTGGTGGCGAGGCTTCCATGTCAGTTCTAGTCGGATTCCTCTGTGTCCAAAATGTGTGTTGTCTTCAACACTAGGGTCTTACCTCAAGTTTGAGAGGCAATTGAGAGAAATGGCTGTAGCCTATATTGTTTGCAGAGTTTCTCGGAGTCTCTTGATCACTTTAGAAGTAAATATAAGGAGACAGAAAGGGGAAACAAACATTGCATAGTCAGTTAGAGAAGTAGGCTGACAGGTGTAAAGTTAAATATCCTAGTATTCATACAAAGTTGACTGGACTAGAGACTGCATTTAAAAGTTAGAGATTGTCAAAATGCTTTATATGGAAGGCAAAAGTAGTTTAAAAGTAAAGCGCGCACACACACACACACACACACACACACACACACACACACACACACACACACACCCCAATATTTCATTATAGCATATAAGCAAGAACAGAATGTTTATTTCAAAATGATGAGTTAATTATTCATGAAAAAGGTACCTTTCTAAACATTTTACATACCTTATAACAATAGACAAACAGTTAAAATGAACAAAGAACTGAATGCACAAATATATATGTTAATATTTGTGAAAGAGCTCAACATTTAGTTTTCAGAGAAATGTGAGCTAAAACCACCATTAATGTTATTGCACATGCATTGAATAACTAAAATTAAAAGGTCAAGTTTCATATTCAGATATTTCCACGAGATAATGGGAAATTTATGTCCCCCTAAAAGACTTGCCCATGAACATTTTGGTAACTGTATCTCTAAAAATCAAGTATTAGAAATGACTTAAATATCAATCAAGAAGAGAGTAGGTGAACCACGTCATTTTCATATAGTAGGACACTTCTCAGTAATAAAAGAGGTGTGAGCTACTTACACATGCAACAATATGAGTGAATTTTGAAGGCATATTTATCAAACATGTTTAGAAAAATGTTCATTAATACTGTGTAATTTCATGCATAATAAGTCTATCAACAAGACAAGAGACTCTGTAATGAGTAATGAGAACTGTGGATGCTTACTATGAATAAATTAGATTTCCCTGAGCATATGTGGTAACCTTCTTGAAGTGACGGACATGCTAAGCATTTCATTTTGTATTATATTTGATGAGGTAGTCTGTTTGTCAAAGCTTACCTAACTATGTTTCAGGTTTATAAACTTTATACAAAATGAATCTCACTTAAAATGATTTTATGCATATTAAATTACTTTACTGGATTCTTTAAATCACTATGAGCTTGAAAAATAACCATTAACAATAAGGAATTGATAAGATAAATTTTAAGTTCCTATAGAAAGCAGATAATATGTCAAGAAACTGAAATGGACATGTCAGCTAATTATCAAAAGGATGAACATTTGTATGTAGAGAACCATAGATAATCCACCTGTGAATCAACCCTTTAACTACAAAGGTCAGTCATGGAAAATGTCTGCAAATTTTCTTAAGGGCATACTATTGGAGAAATACCTACTTGAGAAAATCCACTAGATCTTGGAAAAGGAGTAAAAATCTGTCCCTAGATCATGACCTCTCATCTACTTCCTAGTCCAGCCTTGGTAATGGAAGGTCTGGTCTGGTCATACGCACTCAGTGAGACAATCTCTGTTTACGCATACAATCAGTTTCCTGGTCTAAGGCCGTGGTTCACTATAAGAAGATGGAGATGCTGCCTTTGGCCCCATATTGTATAAGCCCAGTTCTGAATGGCATGATTTAGAGGCACATCTTCCTTTCAATTAAAAGTACTTGTGGAATAAATCAATAATTTTATAATTATTGTTAAGAGAAATGGACATTGGTGTATACAACAGAGAGTGAGATCTTGGAACAATGTGGCAAAGCAAAACTACCAATGGTTATTGCTTCGACCCATTAAAATGGAGTTGGTAGTCAATCATAATGTATTATAAACTTTTGGATCAATAGGTACAGAGCATCAGGTTGGGAAGGGTCCTGAATTAGGCATTAAGAGATGTAGGTTTCAATATTAGTCTTACCATTAGTCTTGTACATGGCACTGGGAAGCCTATGTCTCATCTACACATCTCAGTGTTCTTGGAGAAAGAATGCAGCAGCCGAGTACCTCTGCCACCACTTCCAGCATTAACATTTTATGAGCCCAAGAAAACAAACTATAACCCTACATTATGGGCAGGTTTCCTGAGCATGTTTGGCAGAGACAAAGAGAGAAACAAAAGTGACCACACTTCAATGAGAAAATGTCTTTTTACACTCAGACTCCCAGGCAGGAGATTGTAGGAAGTAACAATTTGGTAGTACTTATCTGGACTCCGTAAGATGTACAGTTGTGTAAAACACTGGCTTTAGTTCCCAATTTCCCAGAACAACGTTTATGAGGCTCTCTTGACTCAAAGATCCCATGCAAGACCAGCCAGAATTATGACTCAAGTCTGGTAAGTTAATAGGATAATCAAGAAGCCCAAAGGCCATGGTGAGAATCAAGATTTTCAGTCTGGACAAAACCCAAAACTTTTTGTCTAAAATTTTTCTTCTTAAAGAGAATTAAAAGGAAGCATCTTGTATCTTAACGAATTGGGATGTTTTTCTAAGCATGCAAATACTGCAGTGAAGCTTTTTCAAATAGCTGTCTCACAGATCTGAAGGAAATAAGTTCTCTTAGCCTCTGTCTCCCCACATGTGAAATAGTAAGTCTCTGTGCCTTTCTCAGTTGATAAGTATCTTTGCATATAATGGCATCTTTCAGACAGTGATATAAAAATTGAAATAGAATTACATCACTTCCCCTTTTCTTTTACCATCCAGCTCTTCTCTTGTTCCTACCTTGTTTTCTTTCAAATTTATGGCTTACATTTCGTTAATTGTTTACACACACACACACACACACACACACACACACACACACACACACACACACGCATTCAGCTTCACTTAGGAATGCTCACCTGTCAGTAATTGTCTTTGTTCTGGTCATGAGCACCATGTATTTGCTAAGATGTCTCTGTCAATGTACACTGACTGAGTGCCCTACATAATAGAACTTGATTGTCTTGTCTTGGAGGCTGGAAGTTAATGAGAGGCATAGACAAGCTTGGGCTACCTCAGGAGTGTAAGCATCCGCTGTTGTCCATGTGACTTAGCTTCTTTGATTTCACTCTTCACATAATGCCCTCCCCATAATCTCCAGTTCCAGGGACTGAATCAACATTCAGATTTCAAGATCTCCTTTAGTAGATTGTATGCTTTATTTCTGTGTGATCAAAAAAGGCTATACTTTGAAGAACTGCAGTTTAAAGCTTTAAAAATGCTAAGTCTGGAGGTTGCAGTTTAACTCACAATACTACCGAATGGGACTTTATTCTCTTTGGACTCTTTCATCACCACTTGTTCCCAACATGGTTGTGGGTCTGTTTTCTCCTCTCTTGCTTTCACTTCCTTGGCTTTGGAACTGAAGTGTTAGTTGGCTGGAGTTTATTTTAGAGGGACAGTCAGTGGAGCCTATAATTTGGGACATAAAATGAAGTTGTTTGAGATGAACTAGAGGACATTATACTGGTACTTTGACTTTTTATCGGAAAGCTTTCAACTAATTAATATAATAGAAGTGTTTTATTCTCTGTCTTGATTTACACGGGCCATTTTGGCTTGGCCTGAGGAGAATGGTGGGTAGTCTTTATTACAATAATCTTACTGCTTGCTCTATATCACCCAACTATATGGGAAATAAAAGCCAGAAACACCACTGCGTATTCATTTAAGCTAGATCAATGGCTTTCAGTTGGGGCTGATTCTTAGCTTCCCTGGAATATTGTAAAGATCTGTAGTGATTTTGTCACAGAGAAACAAGGGTTTCATATGGTATGTATAGGCCTGGATGCTACCAAATGTTCCACAAGGTGTAGGACAGAGTCTCAAAGGAAGAATTTGTTCCAAAAGCCAGTAATATCAAACCAAGAAACTCTGGTCTTGGTTTGTGATTTTTGCCTTTTATAAATTACTTAGAGCAAGAATTTCATTTGCTTTCCTTCTTTGGGATCTTTTGTCCATTGATTCCTGTCAATACTTGATTTTTGTGTCTTTTTCAGGAACCACTAAGAAAATAACCCAGGATTTAGAGACATTTAGCTGTACCCCTGTGCACAGATATTCATTGTCTCTACAAAAATTGGGCAAAGAAGATAAAAGATTCTGTGTTAATTTTTAGTTCTTGAGGGTAAGAAATTTCTTTTTCTTTTTTCTTTTTTTATAATTCTAAAAAAGTTTTATTTTATTTTATTTTGTTGTTGTCTTTTTTTTTATTAATTTATTCTTGTTACATCCCAATGGTTATCCCATCCCTTGTATCCTCCCATTCTTCCCTCCCTCCCATTTTCCCATTATTCCCCTCCCCTATGACTGTTCCTGAGGAGAATTACCTCTCCCTGTATATGCTCATAGGGTATCAAGTCTCTTCTTGGCAACCTGCTGTCCTTCCTCTGAGTGCCACCAGGTCTCCCCCTCCAGGGGACATGGTCAAATGTGAGGCACCAGAGTACGTGAGCAAGTCATTTCCCACTCTCCACTCAACTGTGGAGAATATTCTGACCATTGGCTAGATCTGGGTAGGGGTTTAAAGTTTTACCCCGCCTGTATTGTCCTTGGCTGGTGCCTTAGTTTGAATGGGGGCCCAAATCTGCCTATCATAATGTTCTAATTGTAGGTTTCTAGGACCCTCTGGATCCTTCTACTTTGCTATTCTCCCATGCTTCTCTCATTTTGAGTCCCAATAGGATGTCCTCCTCTCTGTCCCAGTTTCCTGGTAAGTGAAGGCTTTCGTGGGACATGCCCCTTGGGCTAGAATGCAGATATAAGTGAGTATATACCATTTGAGTCTTTCTGCTTCTGGGTAACTCACTCATTATGATCAGTTCTAGCTCCATACATTTATCCACAAATTTCGGGAATTCCTTGTTTTTAATAGCTGAGTATTATTCCATAGTGTATATGTACCACAGTTTCTTTATCCATTCTTCTACTGATGGACACTTAGGCTTTTTCCATGTTCTGGCTATTATGAATAAGGCTGCTATGAACATGGTTGAGCAAATTTTCTTGTTGTGTGCTGGAGCATCTTCTGGGTACATTCCAAGGAGTGGAATAGCTGGGTCTTGAGGAAGCCCTATTCCCATTTTTCTGAAATAGCACCAGATAGATTTCCAAAGTGGCTGTACTAGTTTGCATTCCCACCAGCAATGAAGGAATGTTCCTCTCTCCCCACATCCTCGCCAGCATGTGGTGTCACTTGAATTTTTTGATCTTAGCCATTCTGATGGGTGTAAGATGGAATCTCAGAGTTGTTTTGATTTGCATTTCCCTGATGACTAAGGAGGTTGAGCATTTCTTTAAGTGTTTCTCAGCCATTTGATATTCCTCTGTTGAGAATTCTCTGTTTAGTTCCAAGCCCCAATTCTCTATTGGGTTATTTGGTTTGGTGGTGTTTAATTTCTTGAGTTCTTTATATATTTTGGATATTAGACCTTTGTCAGATGTAGGGTCGGTGAAGATCTTTTTCCAGTCTGTAGGCTGTTGCTTTGTTCTCTTGACAGTATCTCCTGCCTTACAGAAGCTTCTCAGCCTCATGAGGTCCCATTTATTAATGGTTTGACATTAAGGCCTGGGCCGTTGGTGTTCTGTTCAGGAAGTTGTCTCCTGTGCCAATATGTTCCAGGCTCTTTCCCACTTGTTCTTCTAAGTGACTTAATGTCTCTGGTTTTATGTTGAGGTCTTTAAAATAATATTACCTTTATGTATTAAATACTATCACAATGATCTTCCTAAGATATCTTCACAAAGTTTTAAATGATAGGTAATTTTATGGGGCACATCTGTCAATTCTACTTTGTAGAATTGTACTTTTGAACCCACTGAAGATAAATTTGGATACCAAAAATCATAGCTGATATGATGAAGCTGGTTAAACCAGCAATTCTAATACCCTCCACAGAACAAGATTGGCTTGGGGCAGGAATTTTTTCTTCTTGTCACATAGGGACTTTCTACTGTGATTGATAGTGGTGGTATTGGTGGTAACTTCTGAGTTTCTTTGATGTGACAGACTCTCTGTTGAAAGAGTAGTTACTATCCCAAGGGAATCCGTGTTGAAGAAGAAAAACAACTTGATTGGTAACACAGCAAGTTAAGTGGTGAAGTCACAGTGTTAGTCCAGATTTGTCTGACTCAAACTCTGGATGAGAATTCAGATAATGACGGTCAAATTATCTGAAGAAGTATTTAAAAATGATAAAAAATATTACTACTACTAAATAATAATAATAATAATAATAATAATAATAATAATACAAGTTTAAGCAAGTTGTTATATAGCCATAGGATGTAGTAATATCTATCTATTATGGTTTATATTTTAGTGTAATCATAAGAATACATGACAGGGACTGATAACTCTGGGAACTACATTAATTAATAAGTAGGAAAGCAATAGAGCATAGAGAAAAGTAACATGTGATTGTCCTTTTAAAAAATAGCTAAATGTATCATGTCAAATACACTACAATATATGTCTAAAAACGCATGTATATTATTTACATGAGCATAGAGATTATGCCTGAATGATAGGAATCTGGGTTATTTTTATCAACATAGTAATTATTTTACTAATAGTTACTAGATAAACCTTGCACATACCTTCATAGTTAGATATAATTCTCACCTGTTGTTTAGAAGTTTATTCTTTATTTATTTCCATGGAAATTTAGGACTATTGAAATGAAATCTGTTATTTTTTCAGGCAACCACATTCCTTTCTTCTTCTGAACTTTATGGAACACAGACATTTCCCAATTCACTTTACTATTTGAGAAATTATGTGTACTCAGATTCTCTGCGGGGAATAGGTCTGGTCAAAGCTTGACAAATAATTAGTTCAGGTAAGACAGCATAAATGAACCAGTTTTGGGGATAGTGATGCATAGACCCTGAGTCACACCTGTAAATGAATGACTCAGTTTAAGTCAACTGGACAAAGAGAAGGATTTCTTAAGGGCCAGTGGGAAATAATCTTCTTGTCTTTCTTCTCCTGTCGTCCCCTTTCCCTTACTGGAAGATGTAGGGTTTAATGTGGACTTTGAAATTGCTACAGGCATTTCCTAGAGAGCTGACTCACTTTTAGATGATGATGGACACATGGGAGAGCAGGGGAACAGTGAACACACAGGCACACATATGCAGCAGGGGAACAGTGAACACACAGGTATACATATGCAGCAGAGGGACAGTGAACACACAAGCACACATATGCAGCTGAGGGACAGTGAACACACAGGCACACATATGCAGCAGGGGAACAGTGAACACACAGGCACACATATGCAGCAGGGGAACAGTGAACACACAGGCACACATATGCAGCAGGGGAACAGTGAACACACAGGCACACATATGCAGCAGAGGGACAGTGAACACACAGGCACACATATGCAGCAGAGGGACAGTGAACACACAGGCACACATATGCAGCAGAGGAACAGGAACACACAGGCACACATATGCAGCAGGGGAACAGTGAACACACAGGCACACATATGCAACAGGGGGACAGTGAACACACAGGCACACATATGCAGCAGGGGAACAGGAACACACAGGCACACATATGAGGCAGGGGAACAGTGAACACACAGGCACACATATGCTGCAGGGGAACAGTGAACACACAGGCACACATATGCAGCAGGGGGACAGTGAACACACAGGCACACATATGCAGCAGAGGGACAGTGAACACACAGGCACACATATGCAGCAGAGGGACAGTGAACACACAGGCACACATATGCAGCAGAGGGACAGTGAACACACAGGCACACATATGCAGCAGAGGAACAGGAACACACAGGCACACATATGCAGCAGAGGGACAGTGAACACACAGGCACACATATGCATGTACATAGGCCTCGCAACCCAACCAACCACTTAAAAAGAATGCAGAGAAAAGGCCATACCTGCATCATTGGTGATGATGAGTGGTTGTATGACCGCTGTAGAGCAGAATGTGGCAGTTGTAAGAGAACCTTAGATAGCGTTCGTTTTGTGGTATATATTTAGAGAAGATAAAGTCAATACCTCAGAGACACTTTTACCCTCACATTCACTGCAGCACTATTTAAAAAGCACAAATAATGTGAAAAGCACCGTGTCTAAAGAAAATCAGCAGGAGAATGAGATTAGAACTATATAGAGGAATATTATTTCACTTTACAAAAGATGGAAATCCTTCCATGCGTAGTAACATGGATAATTCTGAAGGACACTGAGCTGAGAGAAATAAGACAGAAAGACATGTACTGTCTTATCACCCTTACATATGGAAAAAAAAATGTTTCAAATTTATAAGAGAAAATGATGGAAAGATGTTGGTTAAAGGATCCAAAATTTCAGTGGTAGGATCGATACGTTTTATGGATCTTGTAAACAGAAGACAGTAAAAATGCTGTGCTGTTTACTTGAAATTGAGCGGAACCAAATCTTGTATATCCTTAGTATATCAACACATAGAGATACAAAGAGACACAGAACCCCTCCCCACACACACATGCATGGACCCAAACATGCACACCCGCAGTGGTCACCACGAACACATTTGGACATGTTGAATAATTTGGTTGTGGAAACAATTGCAGAGTGTAGACTAGCCAGTCATCTCAGGGTATAGCAAAAATCTTAACTCCACCTTCCTTCTGGACTTTTAAATTATTTTAAGAAAATTAATTTTTTTTTTAATCTTGGCAGTTTGAATTGGATTTTCTCCATTTTAGAGCAAAAAAGGGTCTTGTCTATTATCATAGCAAACATAGACTAGGCAATAAACCATAGTAAATATTTGAGGGAGTGAACTACCCTGTAGCATTCTCATTTGCAGAATGCCATATTGAAGAATAATAAGAAAATAGCAACCTTGGTGTTCAGTAAGATTAAAATAGTACTCCCGTGTCTTGACAGAAAGCCATTTCATAAAGCACTTTAATTTTTTCATTTTTTTTGCCTTCATTAAAATATTTAGGAAATACTCAAGTCAAAAAAAGAATCACAGGTGGTATTAATTCTCAAGCATTGGATGCCTATGAAAATGCTTTAATTGCATCTACTTTTTCACATCACAATAACCCTGTGAAGTATTAATTAATATCTTTCTTCTGAAATATGGCTCAAATAAATGCTATTGGTATCTCAGGATGGAAGCCTGAATTTGAGTTCTTCCTTGCATCATAGCTAAGGTATTTTGTGTTAAATCATCTTGTTTCTGTTAGGTAATCCAAACAGCCAATAGTCCTCAATAAAATAATTTTATTCATTCTGTGTTAATATGTTATCCACAATACAACCAGAAGAAAGAACTCGGAAAACAACTAATGGGTCAGTTTGTGAAGCTAGTTAGAGGTGATTCTTAATAACTACCATTTACACCTCTTTAATCTGTTACATTTATTTAAAGTAGTTTATTCTTTCAAAGATTAAACTGAGGTTATAGATAAAATTAACTGGAATAGAGCTGTGGCCTAATTCCATCTCTAACACTCAATAGCTGACTATTTTTGCCACGCTTCCCACCAGAGAACATAGGTGATGTGGATAAATTGTAAAAACCAAACTAGCGATACTTCATTTTGAAAGGTTTTAAAGGGTCACTTGAAAATGCTTAGCACAAGGTCTTGACCTGTGGAAAATTCTCAATGGCGAGCAGAAATTAAAAAGAAGGCTTTTCATTGCAGGAAAAGTTTTAAATTAGACATATTGATCTGACTATGTTATGTAGCTACGATTGTTATTTCATGAGATAATTTGAGATTCTGCAGGGTACAACATTCCATGGAAACTTCCAGTGTCCTAATAACTTCATGGTCTTACACCTCAAAATATAAAAGCACTTGGAATGGATGGAAAGTTCCTCTGAGATTGTGTGTCTTTTTCATTTATGACTTCATTTGTTTTAAACAAAGTGCCAACTGTGTGACTGGAATGCTGTTTCTATCCTCCCTTCTATTTGAAGTATGCTTCTACTTAGAAACTTGTTGAGAACCCTTCATGTATGATTCATGTCTCCGGCCTCTAAGGATCTAAAATATTCCCTTAATTATGCTTTTCACAGATCATTATCTAACCATTTTAATTGTTGATCAAGTCACTTCAGGGTCCAAAAGATATTTGATGGACATTCAAGTAGTCTGGGTACCCTAAAGAGATAAAAATAAAAATAAACAAGTTATGCTACCTGTGCCTGAGGAATACTACTTTTGTACACTTACTTGGGACATGGCCAGCCATTTTTCAATCACACTGATATTAGCTGAAAGAAGAAACAAAAGTATGGGCAACTGAGCCTACAGAACCCACGAAATTGAAGCTGAGGCTGTCGCCCAAGCAACAATTCTGATATCTACAATCCTCATGAACTTCACAAAATATTTACCTGCGCTGTAAGCTAACCTGGGTTTGCTTTTTGTTAGTTGGGCTGCTATATGCAGAACAATGTGCACGTATGTGTCTGTATGCAGGTACCAGTTTGTGTGCTTTTATGTGGAGGCCAGAGGTTGAGAGGGTGTCTGCCTTTCTCTCTCTCTCTTAGTTTTTTGAGACAGTCTCTCACCAAACCCAAAACTCTCAATTCATTCAGCTAGGTTGGCTAATCAGCAAGCTCTGAAGATTTACCTGTTGTCTCCTTTGCCTCCTCCATCTGAGCACAGGGCCCCATGCTTATGCAGTGAATACGTTACACTCTCTCTGTCTCCATAGCTCATGGACCAAGGTGTTTTAATAGACTTTGAGAATCTGAGTTTTTGAAGACTGGAGAGTAGTTTTAATTTCTTAAATTGATTGACGTTGTCTTGAAACTGATTTATATCAATTTAATCCCAGATGAGTTTTTGCTTCATAGGTCAGGAAAAAACAATAACTTAGGGTTGGTTTTAGGGTCACATATATTTTTTAAACTGATAAAAATTTTTGACCATGTGGCCAAATGAATGGAATTTTTCTCTCTCTCATTCTTTCTGGTTCTTTCTGCCTTTCTCTGTCTCCAATTTTTTTGTATAGAAGTTCCTTCAAATATAATAATCAGGATTTGAAAGTTTATTTATTAATACATTCTCATAATGGTACTTGTCATAAAACAGTGAGTACTTGCTTAGTGGATTTTACCATTCAAAGTTTTCCCTCTAATTTATTAACTGGTAACAAGCAAGTAAAGAAAAAATTGGCATTTCCAGGTTTATGATTGCCCAGTGTCCATTAATTTGAGGGACATAACTATCCCATGCTTTGTAAATAATCAGGAAGGCTATAAATCAATGCCTACTGTGTTTCCAATAGAGAGCAAGAGGTCCCTGTAGGTATGACACTCTTCTTTTTGCAAACTATTTTTTTTCATTGCCGTAAAGAAACAAAGTGCTGTGTCTTTCCCTATCCTGGCTTTGTGCTGTTTAGTATGTTTCTTCAACCTTCATACACATTTCTTTCTTTAGCTTGAGAAATTTTTTCTATGAATTTGCTACATATATTTTCCATGTATTTGATCTGGATTTCTTCTTCCTCTGTGCTTATAATTTGTAAATATGTTTTTTTTTTTTCACAGTGCCTTTGATTTCCTGGATATTTGTACATGAATTTTTTTAATTTAACATTTTCCTTGACTGAGCCATGGATTTTTTTCTATCTTGCTTTAAGAACTAAAATTCTGATTTGTTGGCAAAGCTTACCTCTGAGGATTTTTTTTGAGATCCTTAGTTTTTCATTACCAATTTAACTTTTTTAATGAAAGGGAAATAGACTATGGTGGTATAATGAGAAAAAGGAGAAACTATAATAAGAGGATTAAATGAAAGGAAGGATGGGAAATCAAGATAGAGGAAGGAATATAGGTAGAGACAAAAAACACCGTAGGCCCTTTGAAAAATCATATGGAAACCTGCTACTGTAAAAGCTTTCATACACACACAGAGAGAGAGAGAGAGAGAGAGAGACAGAGACAGAGACAGAGACAGAGACAGAGACAGAGAGACAGATAGACAGACAGACAGACAGGCAGAGAGATACAGAGACAGAGACAGAGACAGAGAAACCCAGTCTTGACATTGAAGGTTTTACTTGGTGGCATACGATGTTAGTGGAATCATTGTCTCCCCCATTATGTGTTGATTATATTTAAATTCCTTTAATATATATGTATACAATAAAGGAATATATACACATATATAATACACATATAAATACACACATATATAAGTAAATATGTTTATTTAATATATTAAATGAGTATATGAAAGGGATTTATATGGAATTTATATAGAATCACTACATAATGAGGTGGACAATATTCCAAATATATGTTCTATCTCACCAAGTAAAACAAACCTTCGGTGTCAGGACTGGGTTACATCTTTTGAGTTGTTAGCTAAAGGGTTTCTATGAAATCTTGCAAACATCACAGTCTATGCTGAGTTTTATTTCTCCATCTGATGGTGAAGCCTTATTACTGAAAGTTTGCTTATTTCATTCAACATAAAGGAATCAAGCTGGTGCCCAACTATAAACTTCCCTTTTACTGACAAGAATTCATTGTACTTGGAGGAACTTTGCATATCACCAGAGGAGAAGAGTAATAATCAGTAACACCCAACTACTCCTCACCCTGTGACTTATAGCTGTGACCCGCCTCGAAGACATGACGGCGCAACAGTAGTACGGGTATTATCCAAGGAACCAGCCACTTTTGATTAGATGTAAGTTCCACTCCATGAAATGGGATCCATCCCTTCTGAAGTAGCCAAAAAACCTGAGACAATATAAGCCACAGCCCTAGGGGAAAGCATGCTGCTGTCATTGTGCTAAAGGAACCTAGCTATAAAATGATGTCCCGTGACGTGCTGTGCCCATAAATCAGTGTGGTGTTCAGCCCTCATCAGAGGAGCTGCTTCTTGCAGTGAAGGATAATTAGCAGAGACTGAACAAGTGTACAATGTGCAGAGAGTGAGAGGTTTTGGAATACTCAGTCCTAAATGAGACGTCTCTATTAAACCTCTCCCATCAAGGCTCAGGGACCCATGTGGAAGAAGAAATAGAACGATTTTAAGATCCAGCAGTGGTTAACAACTCCAAGGAAACAGTGTCCTCCATGCACACATGAGCTCAGAGACTGTACCAAGAGGCAGAAAACCTGCACAGATTCAAAACAGACATAATCCCAGCACTGAAAAGGGGGCTAGACACAAAGTCCTACCATTCACCAAGATGCTTGCAATTGATACCTGCTGGGAGAGGAAAAAAAAATCGGTTTTTCTTCAATGGAGTTTCACTGAAAACACCAACCACAGTCCATGCTCAGGAGAGGCCAGTATGAAAAGGACCTCATTTTTTGGTGAGCTCTTGGAGTTTTTGTTTTTCTGTCTGTTTTGTTTCGGTATTTTTGTCTTGTAGTTTTTTTGTTTATTTATATTGATTTTCATTTTTGTTTTGTTTTTGAGAGAAATATAGAGATAGATGATATCTCTATAGGTAGGTAGGTAGATAAGTAGATAAACAGGTAGACAGACAGATAATTAGATAGGTAGAGATAGGTAGGTAGATAGACAGACAGATATATGTATATATATGTATATGTATATATATATGTATATATGTGTATATATATATACAGATAGATAGAGTAAGCGAGAGCATATATGAAGCTTGGTGTGTAGAGAACTATTACATAGGATCTGGGTGGAGTCAGGAGAAGGTAAAGAATATGATAAAGTATATTATGTGAAAGAAAAAGCCAAGATGTCTTTGATCCACACTCATTCAGCGAGACTCTTTCTCCTTGGAACTCTGCATTTCAAATTAAGCCAAATGCCTAACAACAAAGATGAATGATTAGAGCCCTTCATTCTAGGAGTGGTACTCTGAGAAGACGGTAGAATGTCCCCTGTTTCCTGAACCTATTTATTTCTATTGTTCATCTAGGTTATTCCTTACTCAAAAATATCACTTAATTTTCCTGGCATTGTAAGCAAGGCTTGAATTGAATGAAATTCAACTTTGAATAGTGTCATATGAGTCAATGTTGGGTGAAGGGAAACTAACAGAAAAAGGCAAACGAATAGAACATTGACCAACATTATCCCTACCTTTTCTAGGAGATAAGACAGGAAGGTTTAAAAATTTGAAAGTTTTCACTCAGGGCGTGCTGTCCTCACATCATATATATGTCCAGGTTTTAGTGTGGAGAAAGGAGTTAGAGGAGACCACATTTACGGCTTTTTAGCAAGAGTAGCTGGCTGGAGGAGTTTTCATCTGCATTTGTGTTTCATTGGATAGGACTCAGAATATTGCATCTCTAGCTGCAAGGAAGTTTTGCATGTGCAATCCTTACAGCCTGGTAAGGTTAGCACCATCAATGTGGCAGGGTCAAAATCACATGGAGACAAACATCTGGGCATAGCTGCGAGGGAAATTGTAGATTAGGCTCAATGAGGTGAAAAGACCCATACCCCATACCTACAAGTGAGCACCACTTTCTGGGGGCCTGGGGGCCTGAAGTAGGAAAAAAGGGGCCACAGAGAAAGTAAACTGAGCATTAGCATTCATTCCTCTGCATTCTGACTTTGGACATAGTTTGAACAGCTGCTTTACACTACTGGCTCCATGCCTTCCTTTCCATTATAGATCTCATCCTACGGAGAGAGCAATAGGCCAAAATATTTACTTCCTACGCCCCATAAACTGCTTTTCTTACAGCTACAAGACAAGGAACTAATATACATGGTGACAAATTTTCCAAGACTAAATCCATTTTGACAAACAATGTCTTGACCATGAAAAGTATTATTATTAACTAATGCTAGTATTAATTTTATATAGAAAGGAGATTATTCTTTTATTAATTTATTCATATTACAACTCAATTGTTCTCTCATCACTCGTATCCTTCCGTTCCTCCTACCCTCCCACCCCCACCCTGTTATCCTCCTTTAGGTCCATGTTCGAGGGGGATCTCCACCTCCACTTTATGTTCACAGGCTAACAAGTCTTATCTTAGTAGTCTGCCTATTGTTTCCTTGAGTGCCACCAAGGGCACCAGAGCTCATGTCAGAGTTAGTCCCTGCTCTCCACATAATTGTGGAGGATATCCTGTCCAATGGCTAGATCAGAGTAGGGGTTCAGTGTTTACTAATTGTATTGTCCTTGGTTAGTACAATAGTTTGAGAAGACACCCTTGACCACCCCTTATGATGTTCTTCTTGTAGGTTTCTAAGATCCTCTGGATCCTTCTATTTCCCCATCTCCTTTATTTCTCTTACCTAGAGCCCCAATAGGATGTCCTCACGTCTGTCCAATCTCCTCATAAGTGAAGACATTCTGGGACATGCATTTTGGGCTAGTGTCCAATTATAAGTGTGTATAAACCGTGTGAGTATTTCTGTTTCTGGGTTGACTCAGTATGGTCATTTCTAATTTCCTTCATTTGTCCACAAATTTCTGGATTTCCTTGTTTTTTATAGCTGAGTAGTATTCCATAGTGTAAATGTACCACAGTTTCTTTATCCATTCTTCAACTGAGAGGCATTTAGGTTGTTTCCAGGTTCTGGCTATTATGAATAAGGCCATTATAAACATGGTTGAGTATATGTCCCTGTTGTGTGGTGGAGCATTTTTTGGGTATATTCCAAGGAGTGGAAAGCTGGGTCTTGAGGAAGCCCTAGTCCCAGTTTTCTGAGAAAATGCCAGATAGATTTCCAAAGTGGTTGTACAAGTTTGCATTCCCACCAACAATGAAGGAGTGTTCCTCTTTCTCCACATCCTCACCAGCATATGGTGTCACTTGAATTTTTTATCTTAGCCATTCTGATGGGTGTAAGATGGAAATCTTGGAGTCACTTTGATTTGTGTTTCTCTGATGACTAATGACTTTGAGCATTTCTTTAAGTGTTTTTCAGCCATTCCATATTCCTCTGTTGAAAATTTTCTGTTTAGTTCTGAGCCTCATTTCTTAATTGGATTATTTGGTTTGGTGGTGTTTAATTTCTTAAGTTCTTTATATATTTTGGAAATTAGACCTTTGTCAGATGTAGGGTTGGAGAAGATCTTTTCCCAGTCTGTGGGCTGTCACTTTGTTCTCTTGACAGTGTCTCCTGCCTTACAGAAGCTTCTCGGCCTCATGGGGTCCCATTTGTTAATTGTTGACCTTAAGGCCTCGGCTGTTGGTGTTCTGTTCAGGAAGTTGTCTCCAGTGCCAATGTGTTCCATGCTCTTCCCCACTTTTCCCTCTAATTGATTTAATGTCTCTGGTTTTATGTTGAGGTTTTAATCCACTTAGACTTGAGTTTTGTACATGGTGACAAGTATGAGTTTAGTTGCATTTTTCTACATATAGACATCAAGTTGGACCAGCACCATTTGTTGAAGATGCTATCGATTTTCCATTGAATAGATTTGGCTTCCAGGTCAAAAATCAAGTGACCATATGTGTGAGAATTCATTCCTGGGTCTTCAATTTGATTCCATTGATCCACCAGCCTATTGCTATCCCAGTACCATGTTGTTTTAATTACTGTTGCTCTATAGTACAGTTTGAGATCAGGAATGGAGATTCATATAAAGGATCTTTTATTATATAGGATTCTTTTAGCTATTCTGGGTTTTTTGTTTTTCCATATGAATTTGAGGATTGACCTTTCTATGTCTTTAAAAATTACGTAGGTATTTTGGTAGGGATTGCATTGAATCTATAAATTGCTTTTGGTTAGATAGCCATTTTTACTATGTTTATTCTCCCAATCCACAAACAAGGGAGATCCTTCCATCTTTTCATGTCATCTTCAATCTCTATCTTCAGGGATTTAAAGTTTTTTTTTCAAACAAGTCCTTCACTTGCTTGGTTAGAGTAACTCCTAACTATTTTATATTGCTTGTGGCTAATGTGAAGGGTGTCATCTTCCTAATTTCTTCCTCTGCATGATTGTCACTTGTATATAGGAAGAATACTGAGATTTTTGAGTTAATTTTGTATCCAGCCAATTTGCTAAAGGTATTTATCAGCTGTAGGAGTTCTCCAGTGGAATTTTGGGGGTTACTTATGTACACTATCATATCATCTGCAAATAGAGGTAATTTGACTTCTTCCTTTCCCATTTGGATCCCCTTGATTTCCTTTTGTTGTCTTATTGTTTTTGCTAGAATTTCAAGAACTATATTGAAGAGATATGGAGATAGTAGACAGCCTTGTCTGGTCCCCGATTTTAGAGGAATTTCCTTGAGTATCTTTCCATTTATTTTGATGTTGGCTATTAGCTTGCTGTATATAGCCTTTATTATATTAAGGTATGTGCCTTGTAATCTCTGATCTCTCCAAAACTTTAAACATGAATGGGTGTTGGATTTTGTCAAATGCTTTTTCTGCATCTAAGGAGATGATCATGTGGTTTTTGTCTTTCAGTTTGTTTATATGGTAGATTACATTGATGGATTTCCATGTTAAACCATCCCAGCATGCCTGGAATGAAACCTACCTGGTCATGATGAATGATGTCTTTGATATGTTCTTGTATTCATTTTGTGAGTATTTTATTGAGTATTTTTGCATCAATGTTCATAAGAGAAATTGGTCTAAAGTTCTGTTTTTTAGGTTTTTTTTGTGGGGCTTAGGTATCAACGTGACTATGGACTCATAGAAAGAGTTCCATCCATTTCTATCTTTTGGAGTAGCTTGAACAGTATCAGTATTAGGTCCTCTTTGTAGGTCTGGTAGATATCTGTGCTGAAACCATTTAGCCCTGACCTTTTGCTTGGGAGACTATCAATGATTGCTTTTATTTGTATAGGCAAAATAAGGCTACTTAATCTGTTTATCTGATCTTGATTCAATTTTGGCAAATGGAATCGATCAAGAAAATTGTCCATTTCCCTTAGATTTTCCAATTTTGTGGCATAAATGCCTTTAAAGTAGGTTCTTATGATTCTTTGTATTTCTTCAGTGTCTGTTGTTATGACTCCCTTTTCCTTTCCGATTTTGTTGATTTAGATAGTGTTTCTCTGTATTTTAGTTAGTTTGGCTAACAGTTTGTCTATCTTGTTGATTTTCTTAAAGAACCAGCTCCTGGTTTTGTTGATTCTTTGGATTGTTCTCTTTGTTTCTAACTTATTGATATCAGCCCTGAGTTTGATTATTTCCAGATGTCTACTCCTCTTGGTTGTTTCCACTTCTTTTTTTCTAGGGCTTCCACATGTAACATTAAATTGTTTATGTGGGATGTTTCCACTTTCTTTCTAAATGCACTTAGTGCTATGAATTTTCCTCTTAGCACCACTTTTATTGTGTCCCACAAATTTGGGTATGTTGTTCCTTCATTTTCATTGAATTTCAGTAAGTCTTTTATTACTTCCTTTATTTCTTCCCTGACCTAGGTGTCATTAAGTAGAGAGTTGTTTATTTTCAATGTGTGTATAGGCTTTTTGTTATTTCTGTTGTTGTTGAAGTCCATCCAGCCTTAGACCATGGTGATCAGATAGGATACAAAGTATTATTTCAATCTTCTTGTATCTGTTGAGGCTTGCTTTGTGACGTACTATGTGATGATTACTTTTGGAGAAGGTTCCATGGGGTGCTGAGAAGGAAGTATTTTGTATTTGGGTGAAAAGTTCTGTTAATATTTGTTAGATCTCTTTGATTTGATTCATGAATAGGAAAGAGTTTAAATGCTAGACAGTTACTAGTAGCGCTGCCACAAAGCTAACCACATTGAGCCACAGCAATTTGCTGAATTTTTAATTCAAATAACCAGTTATTTTCTAAACAAGTCACCACCATGCCACTAGTTTTATCTTTCTATTCCAGTAGCGGACTCAGATAATGGCAGCAAAAAGGTTCTCAGGGAGGCTGCATACATTGTCACTCAAACTAATAAACTTCTCCAACTCTTTAAAATCCAAAATCTTGAATTAATCAGGGTTGCCTGATTTTATAAGGGCTTTTTAAAAAACAAATTTAAACATTTCATGACAGGAAGCATCTGAACTAGCACAGCAAATGAAAGTTCAAGTTACTGGAAAGTTAGTTAATGTATGTTGAATATCAGAACTATATTTAATCACTATATATTATATAATATATATTACTGTTTAGCTTATATAAAAAAGTCAGTGGTTTTAATTTTATTAAGTACATTCTAAAGATAGTTTGTTAAAACTATGTTTCAGAGGGGATTTAAATAATTTAAATGGACTCAACATGCTCTTATTAGTAAAGTGTTTTTAAAATGTATATTGTCTCTTCTTGGTAACCTGCTATTCTTCCTCTGAGTGCCACCAGGTCTCCCCCTCAGGAACAGTCATAAGGGAGGGTAATAAGGGGAAAATGGGAGGGAGGGAAGAATGGGAGGATACAAGGGATGGGATAACCATTGAGATGTAACAAGAATAAATTAATAAAACATTTTTTAAAAAATGTATATTGTCATTTCCTTATGAGTTAAGTCACTTTTCCTTAATTGTAGTAACTCTGTTCCAGAATACTTCCTTTCAAGGTACTTTTCATCTTTTATAAGAATTCACAACACTTTATATTCTGCCTCTTAAAAAAAAAAAAAACAAAAAAAACAAAAACGCTTTCTAATCTCCATTTCAAGTCTCCGCACATGTGCCTACATTTCGCACTGCCTTTAGACGTGACCCTTTTGTGATTGTATTATGTGCCACCATTCAGCAAAGCCCAGGCCAGCTTTAGGGCTGTAGTAACGTCCTTGTTCTCCAAACCCATGGAGTTGAGTGTAAGAAGAGCTGTCTCATACTATTTCCTGTATCTGTAGGCACCCAGGGACCACCCAGAAATACTTGTTAGATGGCAAGAGCAGAGAATGCCGTTAGGATTCTGAACTGGTGTTGCTTACCTTATGCTGTATAGTTTTGCTTTAGTATCCTCTACTGAGAGAAAGAGATGCTGTACCATATAGAATCCAGCATGGGTGTTATTTCCTCTAGGAACTCATCTTCAGATGCCTACTTTCTATAGAAAGAGAATCCTCTCTAAGCCACCACTCACCTTTCCCACAGCATCTCTCCCAGTGGCACACATGACTAAACGGCTTCTTTAACTTCTTCCCTGATGCTTTTTCATCATGCTTAGAAGCAACGTTTCCTTTCTTGAACCACCAGATCTCTAATGGCCACTGGTACAGCCCTTCATCCCATGGTATCACTGTGATGTACCATATTTTAGTGTGTGGGAACGGCTCATTTGTATGCTCAGGTATTTTTCCATCGTTAGCTCTTCGGATTCTGTGAACTGCATAGGCCGGGCTTTGATTTGATGTTGGGTGTTGGTGTTTGCAATAAATCAAGGCTATTTCCCAATCTTATTGTTTCATTTTCAGCGTAGCCCTGGCCAGGCATGTCAGGGGCCATTTATTGTGGCTGCAGAGCTGTGACCACGGCTGCCTGAACCATGTGATATACAGTCTCTGTTCTGGTTTTATAGGGCAGCTGTTTCTCGGAGGATTGAGCTCAGGTATCCTGAGTGTGAATTATGAGTCTTGATCAACTTGGTCATGCTTTGTGGCCTGGGAACAGCCAGAGTGCTTCACGTTTATGATTTGAGAGTGCACTTTGTGCAGCCTGTGGAGCAATTAGCCGGTCTTTGAAATGGATATTCTGTAAATACGTCTAGTCCTTGGGGAGCTATCACAATGTCTTATCATGTGATTGGAGGCCAAAAGGTGGTCCCAATGACAACTGCTTTAGTTTTGGCTAAAAGACATGCAGGCCAGAGCAAAAACCAAAGGGGGGGGGGACTAGGGGGAAGAAGAGAGGGAGAGAGAAAACAAAACTCACAGCCACACACGAACATATCCATTGCTGCCTCTTAATTTATTAATGAATAAAAGAACCCGTACAGCAAAGCTTAAAGTTAGGAGGATATGCTATTTACATCTGAAAAATCAGTGGTGTCTGTAAATGCACAGCGTTTGTGTGATAGAAATAATGTCCTGGAAAGCTTGAGAGAGACCAGACATCAATAACCTTTCAGGTCTAAAGAAGAACTGAAAACAAGTAAACCAAGTGTTTTTATTTTTGGTATAATTTTCCTTTTTTCTTTAAAAAACATATCAAAATGACAGCTCCTTAATGCAAAGTTGACCGGTGTATCATTTGATAATTTCATAAATATATATTTTGATCAAATCTATCCACTATTTCCTCCATTTGAGTTCTTCCCTTTTCTACTCCGGCATTTTTCCTTCCTCCCAACATCCTGTGCTCTATTTTTTCTTTTTTAAATTCACTAAGTCCACTTAGTGCTGTCTGTATATACATGGGTGTCGAACATTCCTCTGTAGCAGGAATAGTCTTTAAGGGAGACTTCATCCCATCCCCCCTCTGTGGGCTGGATTTTGTTTGGTTTGTTGTTGTGTAGGTCTTCTGCATTTCACAGCTAATGTTATATATTTTGTCAGTGGAGTTGTCATGTCTAATAAATATTGTTACGTTGCAGATGTCTACCAATTTTTGGCTCTTACAATATTTCTGTCTCCTCTTCCATGATGATATCTAAGCCTTGGGGAAGAGGGAAGAGGAAATGTGATATAGGCATCTCTTTTAGCAGTGAACACTTTACATTCTACAATTCTCTGTACATTGACCATTGCTAGTCTGTAAAGGGAACTTTATTCGCCTGCTTCATTTGTCTCTGAGGCTCACTGCCTCTGTCTGCTAATCTAGCCTTAGTCCTGGAAGTTTCTAGGCCCCATACAATCTAACCTAGGCCTGGAATGTTTTCAGCCTCTGAGACCTGCTGCTTAGTAAGCTCATCCTTTCTTGTCTTACTGAGCTCTGGGCTGGCTAGTGCAAGTCAACCATTCTGGCTCCAACTTTTCTCTCAGCTATCTTATTTAGTCTGGCTTCTCTCTTGGCCTTTGAATTGCTCTGCTTGGACTTATACTAACTCCAGCAATTTTCTCTAATATTCTGGCTCCTTCTTATTCTCTGGCTTGTTCTGCTTTCACCTGTGTCTTGCTTGTTCTCTCTTCAACTTGTCTCTATATATCTGTCCTTGTAAAACTGCCTCCCCTCTCTTCATTCTTTGTGTTATCCCTTAAGTAGATTCTCTTTCTTCTCTCTTCTGTTGAGAGTTGGGCATATCCTATTCTGTCAAATCTTTCTCTTATTCATTACTTTTTCTGCTACTCAATTAGACATCAATTTATTTTTAAAATTTTTATTTAGATTACATTCTGAATATTATCCTCTTGCTTGTATCTTCCTCTTCCCACTCTCCCTCCTTCTTCTGCCCTATTCCCCTCTCCTAGACCCCTGACAGAAGGGGACCTCCTCCCCCACCATATGGCTATAGTATATCAGGTCTCATCCAGATAGCCTGCTTCCCCTTCCTCTGTGTGCCTGCCTGGCCTCCCCACCAAGGGGAGGTGATCAAATCAGGGTCACCAGAGTTCATGTCATAGGCAGTCCTAGCTATCCCAGCAGCCATGGAGAATGATCTGTCTGTTGGCTATATCTGAACATGGAGTCTAGGTTTACTGCATGCATTGCCCTTCGTTGGTGCAACAGTTTGTGCAGCACTCCCCAGGTCCATATTCTTAGGCCTTGATGGTCTCCTTGTGGGGCTCCTGAATCTTCTGGGTAATTCCATCCCGCATTCATCCATACCACTCTCAGGGCTCCACCCGGAGTCCAGCAGGGAGTCCCAGCATCTGTTGCGATCTCCCACTGGGTGGAGTCTATCAGAGGACATCTATATTGGGGTAATATCCACACATAAGTGAGTATATACCAGACATTTGGAAATCAATCTGGCACTTTCTCAGAAAATTGGGAATAGTGCTACTGCAAGACCCAGCCTTACCCAGATCTGGGCATGTACCCAAAAGATACTCCACCATGCAACAAGGACATTTGCTTAGTTATATTCATAGCAGCTTTACTCATAGTAGCCAGAATCTGGAAACAAGTGGTACATTTGCCCAATGGAATTCTATTCAGCTATTAAAAACAAGGAAATCTTGAAATTTTGTAGGCATATGGATTGAAATAGGAACAGCCATCCTGAGTAAGGTAACCTCGACATCACTTTCAAAGATGGGTGCATCCTTCTACAAACTAATTGTACCTTCATTGTTTGGGATTAAAGGCACGTACCACTGAGCTTGGATCTAAGCTTTTATTTACCTGAAAATTGCTCTATACCAGGCTAGCCTTGAATTCAGGTCTGCTTGCATCTGTGTTCTGGATTAAAGGTGTGTTTTTATTCCAGCCAGATCAGATAGAACTAGAAGGTCGTTGTATATGATCTGATCTCTTGCCAGAACAGCCATGTTCTGAATTAAAATCCCTTACAATTGGACTCTGTTTTAATTTCTGCCTACTGGAAAACAATCTTCTCTGATGAGCATTGAGGGATGCATTAGTCTATAATTATGAAGAGAACTGCTTAGGGTGTATTTATTACCAAGACCATTTAGCAGGATATTCTAATTAGGTTCCTCCCTAGGGCCCATGACCTATACAGGTATGAATTATTTGTCCCAGTTGATGATATCAAACATGAGTCCAATCAGAAAGTGACTGGACACTCTCTGAGTGGTCCTGTAACACTAGTGCCACTATTGCACCAGTAAGAATATCTCGCTAGGCTAGTCATTACTGTCATCATAATTGTTCACAGCTGCCTAAGACCATTGATTACTTTTCTCCCCAGCATCATGCATAGAACTTTCAAGCACTATGAAATTAAGCCACAATATAATTATTGCTCAAAAATGAAACTCCAACTGTCATTGGACAGTTGCTATCCATCTCCTCCTCTATAGACTCTAGAAAGCCCCAATTCATTTTCTTTCTGCTTCTTTCGATTCACATATTCTGGATGTTTCATGTAAAAAAGGGTCATACTGTTTGTGAGCACATGTGAAGGAGGTGAAAAACGACTCGCGTTCTAAGAAGTTCTCACTGAATTGAACTGGGTGTTCTAAAGGTACCTCTATAAGACAGTTTGCCTTGACATTTTATTCCTGTTGTGGCTGGGGAAATGGATTAGTGGTCAAGAGAATTTGCTGCCCTTCTAGAACATCTGAGTTCAGTTCCCAGCTCCAACTTCCTATAGGTCCAGCTCCAATGCCTTCTTCTAGCTTCTGTAGGTACCTACCAGATCACATGTATAACTGTGCGTGAACGAGCACACACGCACATGTGCTCACAGGCACATGTGTTCACAGGCACATTCACACACACACATAAATAAAAGAAAAACCTTAAAAAGCATTTGTGCATGTGCAATGAACTTTATAATAAGCCTAACTTACATATAAAGCTCAGTGTGTAACATATGCTAATGACAGCTGAGCTTTAGTCACATACAGATGAACACTTGTTCAAATCATACGCCAAATATCCATGTTGTATAGTGGAGCATCTTTTGGCACTGTTGTCTGCAATTTGATCACTTCTCCCTGGCGGGGTCCCTTACCAGGCCACAGAAGAAAAAGATACAGGCAGTCCTGATGAGACTTGGTAGGCTGGCAGAAAAGGGTTCCTCCTCTCTGAGGACTAGCGGAGGGGCATAGGGGGAAGAGGGAAGGAGTATGGGATTGAGAGGAAAAGAGAGAGGGGGCTACAATTGGGATGTAAAGTGAAAAAAATTTAAAAATACAAAACGAACAAACAAGAAAAATCATACTCCAAAGGACAGTTGCTAGCTGTAAGTAGTCAAACTGCCTCAGTTTTTTATTTTCATTTTCCATTTCTTTTTCCTTGACATGGATATACTACACCCATGTGAGCGAGTGTGGACTCTGACACCTCCTTGGTGAGACTACAAACCAACTCTAGAGTTACCAATAAAAACATTTAAAGAAGATATTTAAACTGTGTGCCTGTGTATGCTTTTGTGTGTGTGTGTGTGTGTGTGTGTGTGTGTGTGTGTGTGTGTGTGTGTGTGTACATATGTGCATGTGTAAAGATCGTAGGAGGATTCTTCTTTATCTCCTAGGGACAAAGTCTGTACCTGGAGCTTTCTGTATTTTGCTTAGGCTGGCTGGCCAAACCCCCCCACCCCCAGAAATTCCCCAGATCCTTTAGCACAGGGGCTATAGGAACAGGTGGCAATGCCCAGCTGTCTGTGTGGTTGCTGTAACCTGAACACAGGTCCTCATGCTTGTTTAACTGGCACACTTACATACTAAACCAGCTCTCCAGAGCCTATAATACTGTTTGTTAATACATCAGATTGACTATCTAAGATAATTTCTGAAAATATGAAAAATTAAAACTATCATGAAATTATATACTAACAAAATGTCATGGTATTGATAGAAAACCACAGTCAGATCAATGAATCAGAGCAGAGAGCTCAGAAATAAATGCACACATTAATGCTTGATTGATTTGCTACTGAAGTACCAAGAACACACAGTGCATAATCAACTTTTCAATATATATTATTTGGAAAGTCAGATATCAATAGAAGTATAGAAATTGGTTTTTGCCTCACTCTGTGTGGAAAACTAAAATTAAAATGAACCAACAACTTAAGTGTAAGAAAGAGAAGGAAAAAACCCAGAGGAAAGCTCCATGACATGGCCTGGGCAGTGACCTGTTGGACAGGACCTTGAAGGCACAGACAAGAAAAGCCTTCCACTTATGGCATTTTACCACACTTTGTATTGTTTGATATGTATGTTTATGGAAGAGCTTGCTAATTGTTTTGTGTATGTCAAGTAATAATAGTTTTCATCTAAATACCAATAATTCCTTTTGTGTTTCTTTTACTAACCATTGCAAAACATCACAAAACATATCTGGCATAATTTCAGTTCATGGTACATTGTTTAGAATGGGGATGTACCTAATAAAAGTAATGATTTCAATGTATTATTTATATATAGCGAGGTTAGGTTACATTTGTAAGATAATCATTTGATTTCTGTGAGAAGATACTTGTTGAATTATTTGATTAGCTTTTGAGTTTTAAAATATATTAAAAATAAGGTATTGCAGTGGGGGCCTAGAAAACCCATGCCTCAGTGTACGTGGAGGGTCCATGAACCAGAGGCTGGTCAGCCCAGAAACCCAGGATAGAACCAAATATGACTGGCAAAAACAAGTCAATGAAATGATTTCTAATGATATTTCTGGTATACTCATAGATTGGTGCCTAGCCTACTAGTCATCACAAATGCATCGTTAAGCCACTGAGAAGAGCAGGTGCAGAGACTCACAGTCAAACATTAGGCAAAGCCCAGAGAACCCCGAAGAGGAGGCGGGGGAAATATTCTAGAACCCAGAGGGGTAAAGGGCACCACAGAAACACTAGGTAATTAGCTAAACTCATAGGAGCTCACAGACACTGGTCTGAGAATCATTGTGCAGTTCTATGTTCCTGTAGGAATCCTAACATCCGGAGTAGGGACTGTCTCTGACTTTTCCGCCTGTGCTTGGGACCCTTTTCCTAGAATTGGGTTGCCTCATCCAGCCTTGATACGAGGGCTTGTGCCTAGTCTCATTATAGTTTGTTATGCCATGTTTGGTTGATATCCCGGGGAGGCCTGCTCTTTTCTTTTCTTCTTTCTTTCTTTCATTCTGTCTTTCTTTCTTTCTTTCTTTCCGGAAGGCAATAGGGTAGGCATAGATCTAGGGGATAGGACAGGTGAGGTGAGTGCTGGGAGGAGTGGAAGTAGGGGAAACTGCAGTCTCGATATAACAGATTTAAACAATAAAATATCCCTGAAAAGTTAAATAATAAATGCTCATAACTAGATATAAAATGCATATTGATACAAGGTTGGGGAACAAAAGTTTACGTCCTTGGAAGTTATATATATATATATTTTTGAACTTTTGCAAGATAATTTGAATGCATTAAATTTGGAAATATTGTATATAAAGAGAGGATTAAATAAAATTATTTTGAACTAAAAACATGAAATATTACTGTTCTCAATAAGGACAAATTGTCATCCATTTTTTTATAGCTGTAAGCTTTGATAGCATTCTTGATTCTTTCTGTATCCAGTTCTAACATTCAATCAAGTACCAATTCTCCTTTCCAAGTTCAGAAGAATCTTTAAAACAGAGTTTCTTTAATATATTGCCATTTTCTTTCTTTTTTGTGTATGTTCCTGTGTGTGCAGGTACACATAGACATGTACACACATGCATGTGGAGGCCACGGGACAACTGCAGACATCATTCCTTAGGAAGCTATCTATGACATTGCCATTTTTCTTATTTTAGTTTTCTGTTTTTTTTTTCTGAATCACAAAACATCCTTCTAGTTTTATTCTTTTATCCTTAATTGCAATCATTTAAGATTTTTCTTTATTTTTTTTAAGTTTCAATTTAAAAAATAATTTATTCAGATTACATGCTGATTGTTATCCCCTCACTTGTATCTTCCCATTTCCCCTCCCTCTTTCACCCTATTCCTCTCCCCTAGATGTGTGACAGAAGGGGCCATCCTCCCCCACAATATGGTCACAGTATATCAGGTCTCATCTGGATAGCCTATTTCCCCTTCCTCTGAGTACCACCAGGCCTCCTCACCAAGGAAAAATGGCCAAATAGTGGACATCAGAATTCATGTCAGAGCCAGTCCCCACTCTCCACACAACTATGGAGAATTCACTGTCCACTGGTTGGATCTGAATATGAGGTCTAGGTTTTACTGCATGTATTGTCCTTGGTTAGTACAGCAGTTTGTACAGCCCCTCCTGGGTCTAGATCTGCTAGCCTTGGTGCTCTTCTTGTAGGGTTTTTGGACCTTCTATCTCCCCATTCTCCCATATCACTCTCACCTGGAGTCCCAATAGCAAGTTCCAGCATCTGTTCTAGTCCCCCGCTGAGAGACAACTTTATTCAGAGACAGAAAACAAAACTCAGGGTCACACTAGGAGGCAGAAATCACATTCAGCATTCTGAGTGAGTGTGAAGAGCTGGCTTTGCATGTGTTCAACGCAACTTGATCATATTCTGTCCCCCACCTCTCCCTTTTTTTTTAATATTTTATTAATTTATTCATCTTACATTTAAATTGTTATCCCATCCCTTATATCCTCCCATTCCTCCCTCCCTCCCGCTTTCCTCCTACTCCCCTCCCCTATGTCTGTGACTGAGGGGGACTTCCTCCCCCTGTATATGCTCATAGGGTATCAAGTCTCTTCTTGGTAGCCTGCTATGCTTCCTCTAAGTGCCACCAGGCCTCCCCGTCAAGGGGATGTGGTCAACTATGGGGCACCAGAGTTCATGTGAAAGTCAGTCCCCCGAAATTTGTGGACAAATGGATTGAACTAGAAATGATCATAATGAGTGAGTTACCCAGAAGCAGAAAGAGTGAATGGTATATACTCACTTATATCTGGACACTAGCCCAAGGGGCATGTCCCATGAAAGTCTTCACTTACCAGGAAAGTGGAACAGAGGGGAAGACATCCTATTGGGACTTTAGGTGAGAGAAGCATGGGAGAATGGGGAAATAGAAGCATCCAGAGGGCTCTAGAAACCTACAAGAAGAACATTATGATGGGTAGATCTGGGCCCAAGGGTCCTGCTCAAACTATGGCACCAGCCAAGGATAATATGTGCAGTAAATTTTGAACCCCTACCCAGATCTTGCCAATGGACAGGACATTCTCCATCGTTGAGTGAAGAATGGGAACTTCTCCCTCTTACTTCGCTCAGTTTGTGGAAGTTGCTTGTCCCTTCTGCCATTTCAATCCCAGGAATTGAAATCAGGTCATTACCCTTGGCAGCAGCACATTTATCTGAGTCATTTTGCCATCCCTAGGAATCACACTGTTACTTGACACATTGGGTACCTGTCTTTGTTGTTGTTTTTGCATTATATAATACTTGAAGGCAGGGACTGTGGCTCATTTGCTATCAATTGCTCAATATGCAGTCCATTGTATCTTTTGTGAGTAAAGTGCGGCACTGATTTGTTGATGGTTTATGAATGCTAGGCTTAACATGACGGTTTATGGATGTTGGAGCTTAATGGGCCCTGAGAGGCCAGAGATCAAAGGTGCAGTATACAAGATTTTTTCTGTGCTTCTTGATCAGTTGGTTGACATCATATCCATCTAGGGCTATAGGCAAATGCCAGAGTATTTTTGTCTGAATATTCAGTGTTAGCAGTAATAGTTTTGGTCAGAGTCTCCATTGAGACTAGTTAGACTATTATCTCCCTGGTGTCTGGCCTTAAACACACATTTACTTATCTTTTCTTATTGTGAAATCCTGTAAGATATAAGAGTTGGCTCATTGCATCCTGTACTGGCTTCCTAAGCTCAGTTTATGAAATGCAAGGACAGAACTGAATGAAACATCCCTAAAGAAATTTAGCCAGTGCAACCACTCTTATACCCACTGGCCAGAGTCTAAATAAATATGTCTGTGGTCTCTGAATCAACCACAAGCCAAAGAGAGTATTTTGAAGACCATCTTACTATACAGACATCTATTGCTGTAACTCAATATTCTCTTAGCCCCAGACATTTATTAGACTTTTTTGGGCGAGCTTTGTCTTCCTAGATAGTTGATCCCTCTCTCCTTTTCTTTCTTTCTTTTTAATTACATTGGATATAGTTCCCTAGAGATATGCCTGTCTTACTTTTTAAATTGGTATTGCTTTTCACATTTATATATGTTGTACCTAGTGCAAAATCTCACATAATTAAGTAGTTAAATTGATAATGTTATGAGAAGCCAGTTATCTGATAAAAATGCCAGTTATCTCATAGCTGCCAGTGATCTAATAAAAATAAAACTGTCTGACAATTCCCTTTTTACCAACAAGTAGTGTAGTTAGTATTAATGACAATATCATATAGATTAATAAGTTCTCCTTGCTACACAGATGTAATGGTGTTATTGATATCACTGTTCCTGAACATTAAGTGTTTGTGTTCATGTGCCATATGCTAGTCTGGCAATACTAAACATGATTATACTTGGTATTGTTCTGCAGTCTCAAAACTCAGCTGGAGAATGTGTACTGCTATAACTGACGTGATTCAAAAATCAAATATATTACAAAACTATGTTTCGTATAAAATTTTAGTTAAAACTGATAAAAATATTTTAACATTAAATCAAGGACCATTTACCATAGCTGACATAGTAAATAGAATTTGGTGAGCCTAGTTCAGAGCTAGGCCTGGATTCTCTAGGTATTGGTACCATTGGCAAGGGAGCACTGCTGTGTCTCAGTTGTGTATTTTAGTGAACACAGTTCTTTGGTGATAAGAGCTCCCATTTCCTTAAAGAAGAAAAGATGTCTCTCTAAGTTCCCTACTGGAGGGACACTGAGCTTTAATCTTCTCATGGGAATCTGAGAATGTCAATCAGAGAGTGTTACACCCAGTCAGTTCAGAGGAAGGAGAATAGCTTCCCACATCCCTTGCTGACTGTTTCCCAGAGGATGCATCCAGTTCTCTTAGTGAGTCATGGAAATCCCTGGGGGCATCATACATTTCTCAGTTTTGTGCTTCCCTTTAATGCACTGCTCTGTCCAGAGAGAAATAAGGTGAAGAATAGAGGAGTAATGAGAATTTAAAAGAAGGAGAATGTTCTGGAACAAAAATATCAGTGGAAAAAGGCCAAGCTGTGAAGTCAACAGTATTATGCAACAATGCAGCCTTGGCTAAATCATCTAGCTGCAGTGAGCCTTGACTTCTTTATCAGTACATCCATGGAAATTTAGCTCAATTCCCATTATTTCCCCCTTGAAAGCTCAGAATGAGGAGATGAAAAGTTAAATAAAAGTGTGTAGTATTAGTTTTTGTTTTTGTACTTATTTTCAGAAGTATAAAAGGTAGTTCACACAGACGTGCTTATGGGACATTTGATTCTTCCCAGGAATCACCCAGTGACTAGTTAGCTGATTTCATGGTCCTTACTTAAGAGTTGCTGAAGGAAGAAAGGGTTAGTTAGTCCTTCTTTCTTCTACTGCCTTCTTCACTCCAGATGAGTAAGAACAGGGCCCCGGGCCTTCTATGGATCTTTTTGTTTTTCTTGTTACACACATACACTTACACACCCCAGAGACAATTCTAAGGTTTGGAGACAGAGGCTTGACCTACAAGTATCTGTGTGCCTCAGCTTATTCACCTGTCAGATCGGGTTAATAATATCTTCCCATCTGAACTAGAAATACTGAAGTCATATGGTAGCAATGTACAGAGGGGAGGACATCCTATTGGGACTCTAGATGAGAGAAGCATGGGAGAATAGCAAAGTAGAAGGATCCAGAGGGTCCTAGAAACCTACAAGTAGAACATTATGATAGGCAGATTTGGGCCCAGGGGTCCAGCTCAAACTAAGGCACCAGCCAAGGACAATACAGGCGGTAAACTTTAAACCCCTACCCAGATCTAGCCAATGGTCAGAACATTCTCCACAGTTGAGTGGAGAGTGGGATATGACTTTCTCATGTACTCTGGTGCCTCACATTTGACCATGTCCCCTGGAGGGGGAGACCTGGTGGCACTCAGAGGAAGGATAGCAGGCTTCGAAGAAGAGACTTGATACCCTATTAGCTTATACAGGGGGAGGAAATCCCCCTCAGGAACAGTCATAGGGGAGGGGAATAAGAAAAAAATGGGAGGGAGGGAAGAATGGGAGGATACAGGGATGGGATAACCATTGAGATGTAACAAGAATAAATTAATAAAAAAATCGATTAAAAAAAAAAAAAAAGAAAAGTAGAAAGCAACATTTTCACAATAATTGTTTCTCATGGTATTTAAGCTTAGAACAGATCCAGGCAGCTATAAGGCACATAGTAACCGATGACTGAATTTAATAATTCAAACAGTAAAACTGTTCAATTAGATAAGAGTAACAATAGTTGGTTCTCAAGTAACATAGCTGGTTGGTCCTTGCCCTCAATGATTAGACAGCAGAGTCACATAACTGTGTCTGTACTGCCTACAAATGAAAAGGAGCGTACAGTAGCATTTGTATGACTTGCAAATGAGAAGGATGACATGGCCTACAAAATACGAAGGGCGCTCTTCCTTTGTTAAACTCATTATCCTTCTAGGTAACACAAGCCAACAGACAAGAGTTTATCCAGACTGTATATGGAAATATAACAAGGTTTCTCATCCCTGGCATTATTGAGTATCTTAATCAGTACTTGTGTTTTGCATGAAGATTGTTCTGTGCCATATAGAGCATTTAGCAATGACTTTGATCTCTACCCAGTTGATGCTAGAAGCAACAATCCCCACCAGTTGTGAAACTGAAAATACAAATTCATTTTTAGTTGGAAATACTGACAATACAGGTGGATATACAAGACTAATCCTACTAGAAACTAAGTATGAATATATTCAAACCATTTCTTTATTGGTTAGAATATTTCTGAAACAGTGACTTACAGGTCACCTACTATATACCAAGGTTCATGCTAGACACAGCTAGTGGATTTAAGCATAAGAACAGCTGCCTACAACATGAGGTCATGTACATCTATAATAGAATTAAGAACATATTGGTCTGAGAACAGAGATTAAGTCTGTCTCAAGGAGTGGGTGGTTTTGGAAGGATTCTCTGAGGACTACAGGAAGGATCCCAGAAGTAATCACTCATTTGAATTTTCCCAGCTTTGTACGTTTCCTAAACAATCAATCACTTGTTTATATTAATGCATATTTTTTTAAGAAATGTTGAAGATCCGCTTACTTTTCCAGTTCTCTTTTTGGGTGGGATAAGCTTTCTTCATGTGAAAAAGTGCTAGAGATACTGTTTTCAATGCACTGAAGTAGGAATGTCACATGCTACCCCAATGGCTAAAACACAGTCTCTGGCCTTCAGAACTTATGGTCTGCAAAACAAAACAAAACAAAACAACAAAATATAAAAAAAAAAAAATCTCTAGTTTTTTATCTTTAACTTCATATCATGTTTAGTAAATAATGTTGTTTCTCTATGCCTCTGTTTTCTTAGCCATGTGTAGGATGTGGTGATTCCAATTTTTCCGTATCTGGCTTTTCATTTCTCCTATAGATCTTACATTCCCTATGAGGTTACTACCTTCTTAGAAAGTGAAAAGTTGCTGCTTGATTTTAGGAATAAAATCCAATGCTAAAGCCATCTGATTTACAGGTCCCAGTGGATGAGAAGTGATACAACCTTCTTGGGAAGATACATTTGCCTTATTGAAAAGATTTAGAAAGTAAGGAAGATTAGAGAAAATGAGAGATAAAGACTGTCAGGTTTTAAAGATACCTTTGAAGTACTTGGATTTGCTTCTGGACAACTGCATCTGTCTTAGGAAATTCCTTTTATGCAAAAGGTTTATGGCCCAAAGCATTTTGTATCACAGAAATAAATCAGGGCTGTGACCTGTCTGTGATTCACACCTACCCAGCTTTTCTACCTAGAAAAAGACTTGACTCTTCTTCTTCTTTTTTCTCCTCCTCCTCCTCCTCCTCCTCCTCCTCCTCCTCCTCCTCCTCCTCCTCCTCCTCCTCCTCCTCCTCTTCCTTCTTCTAGGACAACTGAATCCTAAACTTATGTTCAGGTAATGAAATTTTATCCACAAGTGAGATGGAAGAGTGAAACTACACTCACCAATGAATTTAACACACCAAGATGGAATTTAGAAAAAGAAAACTTCCTTCAGAATCCTTTTGGTAAAGTCCTATTAAAAATAGAATTTCAAAAGCATTTAAAATTATCTTAGTGTTAGAAATGAGGGAAGTGTTACTTTTAGTGTGATGGATGAGATATGACTACAGTGTATCTAAGATGCTGATAAGGTTCAATTTCTTGGTGCAAATGCTGGTTACACATATTTGTTCAGTTTGTGAAATTCCATTAAGATAAGTATATGTGCTTTCCAGACCTTCCTATATGTATGCTTTGCCTCAGTAACATACTCCTAATATTTGGTGGATGTAGGAGTGTAAGGCCATGCTGGACCACATAATCCTGTACCAACGCAAAACAAAATGAGAAAAGAAAAATACCAGAAAAACGTCAACATGCAAACAACTAAATTTTACTAAACTCAGCAAAAATTGGAGGTTTTAAGACATTATGAATATCTCAGTGTAGCAAGAAAATCTAGTGTTTCATAAAAAACAGAGTATCTTTGAGAACACTTACTTGAGAAGGGGTAGGTCAGGACATGAACCATGGTGCTTAGATTGTGGGCCACCTGCTCAGATAAGAATCCCGACATGGACTCCACAAATTATCAAAGGCCTGAGAGTTTGTAAGTGCTTGGCTGGAATTCTAATCTGTGTTGTTTAAATGTAATGTTCTGTGGTCTTTTAATTTTATTAATCCAGCAGGAGATACTTTCCTTCAACTCTGACAGTGATGAACAGGAAAAGCAGGAGAAGGCAAACACATAGATGTTGTCCAGAAACAATTTTATGTTATTTTATTTTTGTTTTTCAAGACAGAGTTTCTCCGTGTAGCCCTGGCTGTTCTGGAACTCGGTAGGACAGGGTGGGCTCCAACTCACAGAGATCTGCCTGCCTCTGCCTCCCAAGTGCTGGGATAAAAGACATGCACCACCACGCCCAGCTCAGAAATGATTTTAAGTATTAATTTAAAAATCAAAATTTTACTACAGTGAGTAAATGTGACATATGAGGATGTCATATGCTAGGTACTCTTCAACCAAGAATTCTTTATTGTTAAGAATGATTAAATGAATGAGTAGATGAGTGACGAATTGAGAAAGGAGGCTGAATGAATGAACTGAGGAAGAAGACAGACTTGGGATGGTCGTCATTTTCCATCAGCCCGACACATTCCTTTTTAGTTTTGGTTTTTACATAAGGTAATAAACACACTGAAAACATGGTATACACACAAAGAAATCGCATTTATATGCTTGTATACGATATTAAATGTGTGTGTATACACATTCCTCCGGCAGACAACTCACTTGGCCTGCAACTTCAGGGACCTCAACGTCCCTAATTATAGCTTATGTTACAAGCTACACAGAAGCGCTGCTGATCCCAGCTCTGGCATGGCTCCTGTTTAAACAGACTTCCCAGAAATCTCAGGCAGCTTGCCACGGTAAGGAAACAATTTACGTCAGATTTTGAGCAGGGGAATCCGTCAGGGTTGGGGAGGAAGGCGGAGGCGAGTTGTTAAAGGTAGTAAGAGGGAGGCTTTTCATGGACTCTACAGCTGATCATTATTTCCAGAAGAAGGACAAAGTGGCTATTCTTCTCCTTTGGCTTGCCATTGCCTTGACTGCTTGGTTTTGAAATCCAATGGCTGCCTGAAGATTCCTTTGGGGACCAAATGAGTCTGGAGAGGATGCTGAGGAACGTTTTGCTAGCTCTCTTGATGGCTGGCCGTAGTTAAAAAGATGTCTTTGTATTAATTATGGATGGTCTTTTATGTTCTCTATAGTTCAAAGACTGGGATTAAAATGACCTCAGAAAAGATTTATTGAGAGTTCTTTCTATTCTAGAAATTATGTATATATCAATACAACATTCTTCAGTCAATAAATGTTCATTTAATGTGGCAGATATTGTTAGTATTTCCCCAAATGTTCAAGTATACTTCATTTTCCAACTAGTAGGAATATTGTGGGGTTTTTTAAAGGACAACGAATTCTCCCATTTTTATTACATCTTTGTACAATATATTCTGATCCTTTTCTTTTCTATCAGCTCCTACCAGATTTTCCACACCCACCTAAATATACACTCTCTTTCTCAAGTGAGGGGAAAACAATTTAAATGTTCTCTGAATAAATTAATTAAATAAAACAAAACAAAACAAACAAACAAACAAAAAAAACCCAGGAAAAACAGATGGAACAAAGTAAAAAAACAAACAAACAAACAAAAAAACTCAACCAAAACCAAACCAAACCAAACCAGCCAAACAAACAAACAAAAAAAGAAAACAAGATGGGAATAGGGCTTCCTCAAGACCCAGCTATTCCACTCCTTGGAATATACCCAGAAGATGCTCCAGCACACAAGAATAATTGCTCAACCATGTTCATAGCGGCCTTATTCATAGTAGCCAGAACATGGAAACAGCCTAAGTGTCCATCAGTAGAAGAATGGATAAAGAAACTGTGGTACATATACACTATGGAATAATACTCAGCTATTAAAAACAAGGAATTCCCGAAATTTGTGGATAAACGTATGGAGCTAGAACTGATCATAATGAGTGAGTTAACCCAGAAGCAGAAAGACTCAAATGGTATATACTCACTTATATCATGTACTCTGGTGCCTCACATTTGACCATGTCCCCTGGAGGGGGAGACCTGGTGGCACTCAGAGGAAGGACAGCAGGTTACCAGGAAGAGACTTGATACCCTATGAGCATATACAGGAGGAGGTAATCCCTCTCAGGAACAGTCATAGGGGAGGGGAATAATGGGAAAATGGGAGGGAGGGAAGAATGGGAGGATACAAGGGATGGGATAACCATTGAGATCTAACAAGAATAAATTAAAAAAAAAAAGAAAACAAAAATTACACACACTACCCCTCCATAAGACACTAAAAGAAAAATTAAAATATACAAGCAATAGACCAATAAGACAAAAAAAAAAAAAAAAAAAAAAAAAAAAAAGTCCAAGCAAAGCAATGTGTGGCAAAAATCTATGAAATATCATATAGTATGATTTGTGTTGACCAACTACTCCTAGGCATGGGGCCAATCCTGAAGTGTGGATAACATACCCAATGAGACTCTGTTAGGAAAAAAAAAGCCTAATCTTTAACTTGCAAGCCATATCAAGTGCAGATAGCTTCTTGGTCAGGGAGAGGAACCCATTTCAACCTCCCTATCTCAGCTCTTGAGCTCTGTCTGGCTTTAACTCCCACCTCCTGTACATGCTGCCACAGTTACTGTGAGTTCAAATGTGCATCACTCCTGTTGTGTCTGGAAGACACTACTTCCTTGAAGTCATCCTTCATCTCTGGCTCTTAATATCTTTCCACCTCTTTTGAATAGATCCCAGAGACCCAAGAGGAGGAGTTTGATGAAGACATCCCATTTAGTCCCGAGTGAAAGAACAATTCTTTTTTTTTTTTTTTTTTTTTTTTTTTTTTTTTTATTTTTTTTTATTAATTTATTCTTGTTACATCTCAATGTTTATCCCATCCCTTGTATCCTCCCATTCCTCCCCCCCCCATTTTCCCATTATTCCCCTCCCCTATGACTGTTCCTGAGGGGGATTACGTCCCCCTATATATTCTCATAGGGTATCAAGTCTCTTCTTGGCTACTTGCTGTCCTTCCTCTGAGTGCCACCAGGTCTCCCCCTCCAGGGGACATGGTCAAATGTGAGGCACCAGAGTATGTGAGAAAGTCGTATCACACTCTCCACTCAACTGTGGAGAATATTCTGACCATTGGCTAGATCTGGGAAGGGGTTTAAAGTTTACCTCCTGTATTGTCCTTGGCTGGTGCCTTAGTTTGAGCGGGACCCCTGGGCCCAAATCTGCCTATCATATTGTTCTACTTGTAGATTTCTAGGACCCTCTGGATCCTTTTATTTTGCTGTTCTCCCATGCGTCTCTCATTTAGAGTCCCAATAGGATGCCTTCCCCTCTGTCCCAGTTTCCTGGTAAGTGAAGGCTTTCGTGGGACATGCCCCTTGGGCTAGTATGCAGATATAAGTGAGTATATACCATTTGATTCTTTCTGCTTCTGGAAGAACAATTCTTATTGGTATCAGTCAATTATGAAAATCCCTCTCTCAATCTTTGAACATTCTGGGAAGCATTGATATACTTCAGCTGGTGCCAAAGAGATCTTAGAAGAGGAAGATTCTTTGTGGAATTCCTTAGAAGGTTTTAATTTTCTGATGAAAAGGAACATTTTGCAGTGATAGCTCTTATGTCTGCTTTGTCTATAACCATGGTAGTTGATACCTTTCAGAGAAGAGAATAATGGCAAGAAAGTTATTGACATTTTAAACTTTATATCATCTATTATTTGTGTGTGTGTATGTGTGTGTGTGTGTGTATGACATGTGCACATGTTTTACACATGTATAAAGGTCAGAGGCAAAGTTGTGGAGTTAGTTTTCTCCTAGCTTTATATGTACTTTTAAAAATCAAATTGAAGTCTTCAGGCTTGATAGGAGCTTCCTTGACCCAGTAATCATTCTAGCAAGCCATTATTGACATTTTTTGATGTACTGAACCAATGTGAGTGACTCCTTACCTGGAAACATTTTGTTATGTAAACATAAGAAGCCATTATTGCTAAGTTTTCTCTTTGTGATAAAAGAATTGAACATTCAATTCTCAGTATGTTATCAGAAGGGTGTGGTAGACCAAGGGCTTTGCTGTCTAGCCCTTGTGGAAGAATTTCTGATGACTGCATCCAGTGCCCCTCAGTGATTGGTGCATCTGCAGAGATACTTTCTATCCTGAGGTCTCACCCTTCCTTGAGTGGCCTGCAACTTGTGGCTAAATGAACTAGAGGCAAAAGCCCTCAGTTATTTTTTAGCGTGTGTGGCTCTTTAGAAGAGGCAACATTTCTTCCAGAACTCCCCAGGCAACTCACTGAGCCTTTGCTGGGTTAGCATTGCATTCATGGCCTAGAAGGAAAAGGAAGAAAATACTGTTAATGAGGGAGAGCTTTGGGTGTTGTCCTTGGACCCTGAGGATAGAATGAGAGGAAGTGGGAGACAGAAAGATAGATGGGGAAAATAAATAAAGATGGGAGTAAAAGAGAGACATGTGGTAACCCACTATTATAGTTGATGAATTCAACAGTCTATCAGAGATTAACAGCTTTAGTAGACAGAAAATCAATGAGGCCATTGTTGATCTCTACAACTCTCCATCAATCACTGCAAATAATTGGCATAGGTAAGCAACATTCATCCAACAATAACAGCTTGTATGGGACATTCACCAGGATAGACCATATTCTGGGCCATAAAACACACCTTAAAAATTAAAAAAAATAATACACACTGTACAATGCAGGCTTTCAAACATTTGAGTTTAACTGAAGATTAACAGAAAGATAATAAGAAATAATCCTCCCGAATCTGGAGAATAAACAACACATTTCCAAATACATGGTTCAATGAAGAAATATTAATAAAGACAAATTAGTTGAAGTGGATGAAAAAGAAAGCACACAACAAAATTAAGATTACAAAACATTGACTAGCACTGAGCATGTATATTGGAAGAAAAGCAAGCTCTATAGCCAACCTAGGAATCTAGAGAAGATGAATTCATTAAACCCAAGTAAAGAGAAGGAAAGGAAGAGGAATAGTTAGAGCAAAAAAAAAAAAAAAAAAAAAAAGAGATAGAAGAAAATATAACAGAGAATAACAGTGATATCAAGAGTTGATATTTAAATTAAAAAGTTAATAAAATTGATAATCCTCTATTCAGGCTATGTAATTGAGGAGAGCATAAGTTACTGGTATCAAAACACATGTTTAAACATCCCATAGACATTTAGAGGGAGAAAAGAGAGTGTTGCCAGCTCTGTACCTTTGGGCAGAGCAGAGATTTTCTTCCACAAGTGTTTTATGTTCAAAGTAAAGGCAGAGACAGAGGATCACAGACATGATGTAAACAAAATGGCTAGGAGTTAAAAGTAAACTATAAATCATTCATTCATTCATTCATTCATCATTCAACAGATAAACTAACTGTGTAAGTTACCATTTGGGAAAATCCCTAACCACATATGTGTATGTATGTACACACACACAGAAGAGAGAGAGAGAGAGAGAGAGAGAGAGAGAGAGAGAGAGAGAGAGAGAGAGAGAGAGAGAAGCAGAGACAGAGAGAGACAAATAGCTAGAGGTGATAGACAAGAAAATGAATCAGTACTGAACATACCCATGTATAGTTTATACTAAGAGAAGCTATAGCATTTTTAGTTGAATCCGTGATGAAAATTTAAAGTTGTACTTTAAGCATACACTAAAGCAATACCCAACTTAAACTTCAATGGAAAGCAGGGGAAACACTTCAAATTCAAGCTCATGTGAATATCAGATGTTTTCTTCTGCTATACCGCTATACCATCTGACACAGATGGATTCCTGGACCGCTGACTAAACTAATTAATAGTTGATTAGTTTCATCAGGGATAAAATGATTTCTGCCTCTGGAATTTAGAATCCCTTATCTGAGTTTCCAAGTGATACCATGATGTTTGCCATGCTGTTTAATCAAGAAGATGAAATCCATGAGGAGGGTTATGAGAGGTCAGGGAGATGCAAAAGCTATCACATTTTTATTCTAGAGTACATGATAATCTATTTACATATACCTCTGGAGGAATAAGGGAAAATAATTCCAAAGATCCCAAAGCAAACAATAATCTGAGCTATTTAATAAATTAAAAGATAATTGGCAACAGGTATTGTTTATAAGTAGATAATTTAATCTCTCAATATATTCACTCATTATCATTTATTAATTATGCCAAATAATGTTTCATTATGTTATTTTATATGTGTATATCATGTACCATGGTCATTTTTAATTCCTTACCATTATGTTCTCCTTCCCTGCCTCAGTTCTCCTTCCTCTCTCTCCAAGCTAAGTCCATTTAGTGTTGCATAGATGTATGACTTTAGGACTGAAGGGTGGACCAGTTGGTGTTGGATAACCAATTAGAAGGTTCACCTCTGGGAAAGACTGTCACTCAGCAGTTGTTAATTACCTATAGCTCCTAATCTAGAGGTAAATGAGGCCCTAGATCCTCTTAGTACAGCTAAGAATATAAATATCGACACATTTTTGGTCCATTTCAAAGTGAAGATCAGACTATGTTTAACTGAAGATGGGCAATACTTGTAGGTTTCAGTTCTTACATGAATAATTTTTAAATGAGCTTGCATTTATTATTCTTGCATATTAATTTATGCTTACCAAAACTGAGATAACAATATAGCCTAAGACTTCAGGCATTAGTAGTAGCCCCTAGATTTTCTCACAAATTTCCACATATGTTTAACTGCTGTGTCTCTTATGTTTTAGTAGGCATAAAAGAGAAAGAAGTGATGTTGCAAAGAGCCCTTTTTAAAAAACTTCTTTTCATTTAAGAAATTTCTACATACTTTCACATATTCAGAAAAAAATACTCCAAAATCCATATTTATATGTCAACATAAGAATTATAGCCCAACTTCTTTTCATTAAATCTTTAATGTCAACTTTAATATTTTAGTTACATCCATTTTTGATTAATTAATGTATTTGTTCCATTTACATCCCTATCCTAGCCATCTCCCTCCTCTCTTCCCAGTCCCACCGTCCCTCCATCTTCCCCCATCCCCTCTCCCTCTTCCTCTGAAAAGGGGAGTGCTCCCTTCCCAAACACTCCAGCTCATCAAGCCACGTCAGGACTGAACATGTCCTCTTCCCCTGTGGCCTAGAAAGTCAACCCCACCAGGGGGAAGTGATCATAAAGCAGGCAGCAGAGTCCATGTCAGACAGTCCCTGCTCCCCTTACTAGTGAACCCATATGTATCCTGAGCTGCCCATTGGCTATATCTGTATAGAGGGCCTAGGTCCAGTCCATGCATGGTTCTTGGTTGGTGCTTCAGACTCCATAAGGCCCCTTTGGGCCCTGGTTAATTGTCTCTGTTGGTCTTCTTGTGGAGTTCCTGTCTCCTCCGAGTCTTTCTATCCTTCCCCTACTTTTCCACAAGACTCCCTATGCTTGTCCCAGTGTTTGGCAGTGAGTCTCAGCATCTGTTTCAATGCTAAGTGGAGCCTCTCAGAGCACATCTATGCTAGGGTCCTCTCAATGAGCATAGCAAATATGGTTAAAAGTGTCAGGGGTTGGCTGCCTCCCATGGAGTGGGTCTCATGTTGGGCCAGGCATTGGATGGACGTTCCCTCAATCTCTGCAAAGAGCCACCTTTTACTCAGTGGTCACATATAGACACACTGGAATGAGATCTGAGGCACATAGCCCAAGAGAGGAAGAAAGAGAAATCCATCAGAAGCTCTAATGAAAGAGGGAATGATGAGAGCACCATTAGAAAGTTATGGAGTGTTACGGGAAATCGTAGGAGGAATACATCCCATTAATTTTCTCCTCAGAGACTCCCAGGGGTTTTACAGACAGTTATACTCAGCTGGTATAGGGGTTTAGTGGGAGAAGAATGGAATCATAATCAACTATTCTTTAAACAATGGAACCAGAATGTCACGAAGACAGGGCTTGCCACGTGTGAGAATAATGGTCATTGTACTGATAGATGGCACTCATGGGTTCAGGATTCAGTGTGAAGAACGACTTTGAAATGAGGACTTGGTGCCATGGAAATCCCAGGCAAACTGAATGAAGGGCCATCCATCCCAGGAGAGCTGTGACCTTGGAGAGACAATATTGTGCACCTGAGAAGACTCGGAAGGTGTTGAATCTTAGAGAATAGAAAAGTCTTGTCTCTTTTCAGTTTCTCTCTGGTACATGGCTGTAAAGTTATTTTTATTTAAGATTTATTTTTTTTTAAATTATGTGTATGTGTATTTGTTTGTGTGGGCGTATGTGTATGTGTGTGCAGGTGTCCAAGGAAGCCACAAGAAAAAGTTGAATTTGCCTGGAGCTGGACTTACAGGCTGATATGAACTTCCCAACATTGGTACTAGCACCACGCTGTGGTTCTCTGGAGGGCAGTGTGCATTCTTACCCATTGAGCAATCCTACCCTACCATGCGGAATTTTAAATGTATCAGTGGGTTGGTTTATTGCAGGGACAACATCAGGAAAGGCGAGATTGGAGTGGAATGATGTTGTTCTTTGTTAAATTTATACACAAGGATCCTGAGGAGCAAAGAGGTATGAGAAAAGGGGATCTTTCTAGACCAACCAAGACTATAGTTAAGACAAGGCCCAAGCTTAGAATCTGAGAGAACAGATCCAAGAGTATGTTTGTTGCAAGGCTCTGTGTTCTATAGGCAGCTAGTCTCTCTCCTCTATATTTTACCACATAATTTATGAGCCAGAAATGAGCATGTGCTACATTCTCTGGATTTATTCACAAAAAAAAAAAAAAGATTTCCCCTTCCTCTGGAGAGAGAAAATATGAAAGAGAGGCTGGCTATTAATAGCAAGAACAGGAAGTGGTTGAAGTAAATTCCATAATTCCTCAGTCTTTTAAGCCCAAAGATGACTAGTTAAATAATTTGATGCACAGACCTTGACTACCATTCTAATGAGTTCTGGTAAGCTGGCACAGAAAATTAACGATAATAAATTAATCCCAGAGAATTCCATTTTGTGTGTTCAATTATTAATGGCATTACAGTGTTATTAATGTGTCAATTATTAATGGCATGAATAATTAAGAAATCACATCCATGCTATGATGCACAAGGGTCTCAGTGTTGAGCAAACTGCTCAGAATAAATAAGTAAACACACAAGGGTCAGACTTATAATAGTCTATCTTCCACGTAGCTCTCAGAAAACTAGGGTGTACCTGTCATCAGAATCCTTTTTGACTAAAACTGCTCCACAAGTCTTACATTATAGTGGTAACAAGGAAGAAGTTAGGCACTGGGTACTAAGTACTAAGTACATCTAAGTTTGTCTGCATGCCTCTTTCCATGTATGTGGAAACAGTGAGTTAGTGACCATGGGAAACCAGGTATAATATCAGGGAGAACTGTGTGGGTTTGGTAAACCCAGGAGGGCTCAGCAGGTACCAGGAAGCCTAGTGATACATGCTAACTTTAATTTGAATGATAACAATACTCCCAGGTAGCTGTTGTAACAGCCAGGATAAAATAGTCTGGAGTTAGGGTGAGTAAAAATGCAGGAGGAAAATGTAGAGTTGCCACTTGACAGTGAATGAATATCTTGCACTATTCTTCTGAGACTCACTAGAACATAATAGAATTTTAACAAAGCTCCTATTATTACTGCTGATTTGCTCATTATAGAAATAATACGATCAACTTTGTCATTTTTTGAGGTGAGGCAATGAAAGGCTAAAGAATGCATGTGCATAGTGGCACACACCTGTAATCCCAGAGGCAAGTGGAGCTCTGTGAGTTCAAGGCCAGGTTAGTCTATAAAGCGAGTCCAGGACAGCCAGACCTACATAGAGAAACCCTTTCTCAAACAAACAGACAAAGAAACAGACACTGCACGTGGCTTAACACTGAGGTCACCTGTAGGATGTCTTCTTTTGTCTCTTTGATTTCTTTATCATTCTTCCATCTTAATCTGTTTCCCAGGATTAACAGGGCTCCAGGGCCCAAGTTTCATCACTAGGGTTTCCCAGCAGAGAAAAGGAAGGCGGGGGGGGGGGGGGAATGAATGAAGTTTGGGTATTTTTCTTCCCTTTCCCCTTGGTAGTCCCTATCAGTTAGTTACACATTTCTCCAGCTCACCACATATACTCTCAGAGCGGCTCACTTTCTCCATGATGGAATCTTGAAACTGCATCTATCCCTGCTTCATTCTCATGGTAGTGAGTTTGCTGGCAGCAGGACTTGGTTACTATACTACGCTCTTGTGAAAAGTGTTTATCAAAATATTTTACCTTGATATTTGAGGGTAACTGGTAGAGATTATTTTAGGTGACAAGATTCTTGATTCTAAGTATACTATCTTTCTTTTAAAAACTCACTATAATTTTATTCAGGTGTCCACTTTAGTGTCTACTAAGAACAAAGCCTGTCCTGGGCATAGGAGATACCAAAATCAGCAACGTGGATGCTCAGTCCTCTAAAACACTTCATGATAGTACCATGATGCAAGGATTATCAACAAATACTTTTTGTATAGGAAACAAAATAAACAATATTTTGGAAATTGGGACAGTTATCATCTTTGAAACAAATGCTGTCATCACAGTACAAAGTCACTGTGGTCGACAATCTCAACAAATAGGCTGTTTACCAATAAAACTTTATTCATATCCGCTGTAATTTGTACTTCATATCTGGATATATATATATATTTTTTTTTCCTTTGACATTTCCCCTCAGTACATTACAAACAATATGATTCCTAGCTGATAATCATTCAGTGCTAGGCAGAAGGCCATATTTGTCCTTTTAGTCATTGTCTGTTAGGCCTCATGCTGATGTGTATGCATATATAGCACAAAGGAGAGTATAGTAAAGGAGGCCAAGCGTTGGGACAAAGAGGCTAGGGGAGAACGCCTGAAGGAAGTTATATTCACACAGGAAACTGGTGCATAGTTTGTCTGGCAGAGAAAGAAATGAACCTTTAAAACATAAGTAGAAGCAAAGCAGAGAATCATCATCACCACAGTGTAGGATGAGACCAGCGGCCTGAGTGAACTAGCAAGGCCAGTCTATGGCCACATGCCACTGTGAAAATGCCACATTTCCCTGACCTTATGAGTCAAGCAATGCTGGGTTTGTCAATCCTTAGAAGGGAGCCGGAACTGGTAGGCTCAAAGAATAGAAGCACCAGAGTGCAGGAGAGCAGAAGCCATCATCCCATCCCCAGACACAGAACTCTGAACCAGATCTTAAAGGATCAGGGTTCCTCCTGAGAGGCTGGTCTTTGGAGAGGGACAAGGTGAGTGGTAGTAAGGATTCAGCCTGCAGGCTTGGAATGTCTTTAGTGCATAGGCCAGTTCTAACATGTAGGCTGAGTGGAGGAAGTCATTTAACCTCTTAGGGCTTTTTTTTTTTTTTTTTTTTTTTTTTTTTTTTTTAACAGTGCTCATCATGGCTGCACTGGCTTCATTGCCACAGCAAAGATTAGATGGCATACCATACACAGACTGCTCTTAGCAGTGCAGGCTCATGATCCATGTTCAGTGAAGGTTTAGTGGCCAGTAGGGTGATCCTGGTTAGACTTATAGACAAGGTGGGCTCTCACAATGTCTGGATGCTTCCTGACATTTGCTTAGGAGGGGGAAGCTGGACAGTCGGCAGCAGAAGTGAGCATAGGCTTTCCCTCCTAGCACACTGACAAGATTAGCTATCAGAAATCTACACAAGCAGAAAGCCATTCGTTGGCCCTGGGCCTTTCAGAACTTGATTTCAATGGTTATGGAGCCAAGACCCTATTGCCTCAGTTTAGACAATACCTTCATAGTTGTTTCAGCAAACAGTGTGTCTGTTATTATAGAGAAAATGAATTTATTTTCCTGTCTCAGCTGCACAGGGAGAGAGAACAATAATTGGGTAGTTCTCTTTTTAAACAGTTCCTTTTTGATTCTCCCGGCTGGTGGCTTTAATTGATCTTAATGGTGCACTATCGGATCTGTCAGATGAAGAAAATGCAGAGACAAGCAAAGTTCTAGGTGACATCATTGGAAATAAATAGTTTCGTCCTTCCCAAGGATGCCAGAGTGATATAGTTGGAGATTCACTTAACAGATCCTTTACATACTTGGGTCTGATCTAAATGAGAGATTGCGAAGACTATAATATTTCACTTCTGAGGGACAGTTAAGAAAATGGAGTCCTGAGAAGGAGGACATATTGTGTCTATTTTTAAAGAAACAAGTGTAAGTACAATTCAGGGCTTTAGTTGAATCATTGCACAGACTGCCAGGATACAATTAGAGATAAGAATATTAACGTATCTAAAACTAGAAATATATTTGAACATATGAAATGTGTTTATTGTGTCATTCTTGTAGAAAAAGAAAAAATGTCTTAGCAAATTATTACAATTTACAGCCCAGAAGTTACATTATAGTTCTATGTTAATTATATATATTTTCAAACATTTTGCCAACATAATGTAAATCTATGTAAATATGAGGAGGAAACCATAATAGAGGGTCTTACTAAGCACACAAATGGGTTGAAGCAGAATCAGTTACAATGATACTCAAATGTAGCATCATGGCCATGTACCATCATCCTTCACTACAGGACTGGCATGTGGAGGCTAGCATTTGTCCCTTTTTTCAAGCTTAGTGGGACAGGTTTGCAGAAGCACTCAAAGTTCAGAACACAAGTAACTCTGAGGCCTGGCATACGCCTATTAGAGGACCTTAAAAGAGCTATAGCCTTCAGCATACAAGAAACACTAAGTAGAGTTATATTTGGCAAGTGCAAGGAAATTTGAAGGTATTGGGGAGTTAGGTCTGGATGACCTATCTGGATGAAAGTATCTTTGGCTAAGAGAAATATTCAGTGGTGATCAAAATGAGTAGAGTGGTGGTCCATCAGAGGTTCAGGAAGGAGTTGGGATGGAAAAGGAAGGTGAGAGTGAGTCCTGGAATAGGCCCTTTAAGAAACTCCTGAGGGATCAGTGGACACTTCTTGAGATCTCATTGGCTGTGGGATTCTGACATCCCAGAGAACACCAAGGCCAGATATCATCTGACCTTAATATTCCTCCAATCATTCTCTACTTTGACTTTCCCAAATGCTGATGGATCCCAAGGCAGCTATGAGGGAGAGAAAGGTGAAGGAGGGCACAGAAATACCAGAAAAGGTCATCAGTCATCATCTCTCCCCATGACAGTCCCCCATGTGTGAAGTGAAGTGGGAGCCTGAATTGGCTTGAAAAGAAAATTTAAGTTTCATTTGTGGATGGTGTCATATACCACTTTCATTATTAGACTGAAAGAACATTAAATTGTTGTACTGGGTATTTTAATTATTGAAATGGTACAGTGGTTATGCCATAAAATGACAATAACTCTCTCTCTCTCTCTCTCTCTCTCTCTCTCTCTCTCTCTCTCTCTCTCTCTCTCACTCTCCCTCCCTCCCTCCCTCCCCAATTTACTGTGGTTTGGATAGAAAACCTTCTGCTTTATGATGTGGAAATGATGTGCACCAGTAGACATTTTAGTTTGGGATGTTTTGGTCTTTTCCCTGGGCTATCCTTCTGTATGCAATATTCTCTTTATGCCAGCCAGCTACAGTAAGCTACAACTCCTGGGAGCCATGTGATCATGTGGGAAAACACCTGGCTCTCTATGGTGCTCTGTGGTGTCAGGGGTGTTTTGGATACAGGTGTTCCGTAAATCACAGTAAATACCACACACCCTTTCATAAAACAAGCTTTGTGTGGGATGACTGTTACCAACTGAAGGATAATGTGAGTGTTCCGAGAACATCAAGGTAGGCTTAGCTAAGCAAGGATGCTCCCAGCTGACAATGTATTCTCCACTGGTTTAAATTTTCTGGAGAGTTTAATGGAGACATAATCTTATCATGTCCAGAGCAACTCTGGGAGAGTTAGCAGCCTGCCCCACAGAATCCCTTCCACACTTAAAGCAATGGGCAGCAGAGAGAGTCACTTTGTTTCCCTTATTCAGCTCTTTGTGATCAATGAAACGTACACTTCATCATTTTGATCCCTGCTTCTGTATTTCGGATTATAACACTGGTGCTTTTTCCTACTTGAAAAGGATATTCATGACCATTTACAGGTATACAATGGCCCCCATTCAACAGTGGTACTTCTGTGGTGATTGGGCGTTTGGGTTGTTTCGAGCAATTCACATTTATACTCAGAGCCATTGTGGCGGCGCAGGGAACCTTGCAAGCCAAGTGGAGCAGGAAAGCAGAGCTCTAGCTTTTTGTGTTTTCATAAAACATTGGATTAAATGAATGTAACTGCTTACCCAAGGGGATAGACCTGAAAATTAGATTTTCAAAATAACTTGGGCTTCTTTCAAACCATGGGCTTATTGTCCCACTCGACTGTACTTTTCAGATTGATGCTAGACAGGAAATGGGAGGTGGCTGTAGCCTGTTCAGAACAGGGCTCTCATTCCTCCCAAGAGCACTGCTATAAGGCCCTTTGAGAAGATGACAGACCCTGTGACCTTCCAGTGCATGAATATTCTAAATTGTCATGATTCCAAGGTAGTCCTTCCTTGTGTTATTCATCCCCATGACTCAGACTATTTTATGTAAGGTTTAAAGTAACCTGACTAATAAGGGGGAAAAAAGGACATTCTTTTCACAGGCAGGGTAATTGAGGCTCAGAACTTTCCTCAACTCACTGTATCAGTAGGGAACAGTATTAATCTAGGTCTAATCTTTTCTAAGATGCATCTTCTTACATTTGCATATTTTATATATATGTATACTTGGACAGGTAGATGTAGAAATATATGGTGAACAGTGTGAACAATATTCAGATATGTACAATTAGAGATATAAAATCTAGGACCAAAATGCTTAGCTTGGATAGTGAATGTCCAGGGATGCGACGTGGCCCAATTACACCAGTGCAGTGCATTGTACCATTCTTCAAATTCTTAAGTTTTAAGTCTGAGAAAACTGTTTAGTAATTAGGAAAGCTTGGTGAAGTATGACAGAAGGGCAAAGAGAGAGAGAGAGAGTGAAGGAAGGAGGGATGAGGGAGAGGCAGAGAGAAAGAGAGGGGGGACTGCTTGAGCATGCAAAAGCACAGGAGAGAGACATCAAAGTGCTTTTAAAAAACAGACTGTATTCCTTCCCTTAAATACAATGATCTAAAGGTTGCATTATTCAAATACAAAGTGAGTAATAATAGAGCATTGGCAGGGGCTATTAAAAAGGGAAAACTACTTGGAGGGATTTATACATCTTTATTTTTAAACTTATTCAACTGACATCTCTTTGAGAAAAAAAAAATCCCCAGAACTACATTTGTCTGCTTTGCTGCATGCTGCTTTGTTATCTGTTCAGGTCAGTGTCGCTAGGAAGTTTTGCTGTCTTTATTATAAGAGGCAATAGGTTTTAGAATCATCAATGGTAGATTTGGAGAATAAATGCAAGGGTATTTATTGCCTTCTGTCTATGGAAACAAACACTGAATTTTACTTAATAATATGTTCCTTGTGTAGTTGAATCTGATTTCACTGGTAGATGTAACCAGAGACCTTTAACCCCAAATTCACTGCAAGTGGTTGTGGACAACAAAGGGCACTCCGAGATTGACAAGGGGTTCTTCTGGAATGAATGTAATCCAAAACCCATCACAGAATTTTATTAGAACCAGGAAAGCAACAAAAACTTTTGGTTATGACTGCAAACAAGTTAAAGAAAACCCATATTCTTTGGGGATGGGTATAAACTTCCTTTGTCTAATATTAATTTATTTTTAAATTTTTATTCTTTGAGAACAGAAGAAACAACTGAATTTTAGCCATTTTTTTCTTTTCCAGCATAAAGGCAAATGAGGTAACATCTTTCTAAGCAGAGAAAACTTATTACTAACAGTTGTTATTTTCAATCTGACAAACAACATCCTCAAAGAATGTGATGACCTTTATAACTTAGTAGAGTTTTTGTATTAGTTTAACTATTTTATTCCACGTACCATGTTATTTTATAGGGATAAGACAGTCTTGTGAATGAATGAAACATTCTACCCTAAGAGTCATAATTTTAACTGTTTTCAATTTAGAGTATGGATGTCGCCTCAGGGGATGTTTATAGCTTCTTCAAACTTCAGTGGTTGCAAAGATAAAAATGTAAAGACATTTTATACTGCACACACTGAGGATTTGGCTAGGTGTGGAGCTATATTCATCTCGAGGCCATTTGCCAGGCATGGTATACTTCACAGTGCTTCCTTCTCTGAGAATACCTTCTCCAGATCTTACCACATTTAGTACACTCATATTTTTACTTTCTCCTTATGTACTTGGTTAAATTTTGAAAGCTTCTTGTTTTAATACTGAACTCAAACTGGCTTATAATGACGTCTCGTCTCTTTGTACTTTTTGACCTGGCAATATATATATATATATATATATATATATATATATATATATATATGGTCCCATGGGAAGGAGGAATTTTTTAATGTGCAGAATGTATAGAAACTACCATAATATCATTTATAGAAGCATGTTGATTTCTGACTCACCATAAATACATGAGTGGTGGTCTTAGATTAATTCTATTACTGAAACACATGTGATGTAATCAAAAGGCTTTTAGCTTTGTATGTGCTTAATGTGCTTAGTTTTCTAAATTTCTCAGTAAATTTAATATAGATGCATGATAGACTTACTGTAGGCTTCTCCTCCTCCTATTCCAAGCCCAAAGATGTTGCAATTCTCATGGGATACATGCTAAGGCACCCAAGCAGACTCTCTTTTGAAAACAGGGTTGATAAGTTCCTCCTCCATTAGAACTAGGGCACTAAACAGAGGGTCGTACACATAAGGGCTTCTGGCAAACATGGTTATAGAAATAGTGGCAAGTGCACTGAATGCAGTGAGGAATAATTGGGTGTTATGGCTTATCGCTAATCAGTTAGGCACAGATTGCTAACAGCTTTATGGAGAATATCCAACTTAGCTGAAATATAAAAGGATGGCCAGGAATTAATTAGGTAATCTAACATGGGAAGAAAGCTCAATATAAATGGAAAACATACCCCAAACTCAAGGTTGGAATATGCAGAGGTACCTTTGTGAGACAAACAGAAGTCCAGTTGGCTGAATCCTAGAGATGAGGACATGGGCGGGGTATGAGGGAACGCTGAAGTGATGGAGCAGGCATGTTGTCATATACAAAGGCAATGAGGAGCACTGATGCACTTAAGATTCTGAATTAACAAGGTGAGACAGAACTTTTTAAGAGATCCCTTCTAGGTCTATAAATCTCGAGCTTGTGCACAGACTTGAAAAGGTAAGTGTAGTGCACTCAGGACCAGGGTAACAAGGCACAACAAAAGAGGATGGGGACAAGTGGGTGAATCTGAGAACTGTTTAGGGAATAAAATTAATCACTTATCAATAACTCGTTCTTTGTGGAAGGATGACAAAAACACAATTGAAGATTAGGTTGGGAAGTCTAATTTTTGACAACTAGCGAGTGGTAACATCATGTATCAGTATAAGAAAGAACATATTTTCAGTATGGTGGTCATAACTATAATAATTCTACCTGACTTTACTGGGTATTTACTATCTACCAATGGCTTTTCTGTTTTACAGACAACTACATATTTAATTTACTAATAAGCCCTAGAGTTTAGAATAGTTTGTGTAGTCCTCCTATAGACATATAGGTTGTGCCTAGAATGACTGAATGAAATGGCAATATAGATGCTCTAATTCTATAGGCTCCTAGTTTACCTTTCACATATTGGAGGATTTTTTTGGAAATGCTGAATAAAGGAGGAAATACAGAGTTCTAGAGTTCAGAAGCCCAATATGAGTAAGAGACATAACTTTGGGAACCATTGTATTAGTCATCCTAGCCTGTACATTTTCAATGGCTTCAGAGAGTAAATTCAATTATTATTTACATTAGCCAATGGAGGTGCTCAAATTTGTTGATTTTTTTTTCAATTTTGATTCTTCCAACCAGTGTCTCTAACTACTTCTCAGTAATTTCTTGACACCTTTTATTCCCGTCTCTGTCTTCAGGTAGCTGATAGACTGAAATAAAGACAGTAGAGGATTTTAACGCCGGGGTTATAAGGGGTATGCACTATCTCTTTCTAAATTACAGTGGACAATGCATGTTGTACCAACTGGCCAGCCGTAGTTAGAGGTAGGGATAGGAAGAAAATCATGAGATCTCCACAAAACGTATGAGTGAATGAATATAGCTTTAGAAATGTGGCCAAGGTCAGAGAACTGACAAGATCTTTATGGTAATGATGATGATTAATAATAGCTAAAATACTTAGAGCACTTACAGTATTCCAGGCTTATATGCATATGTTAATTCCTGAAATCCTTATAAAAAGCCCTTTGATGTAATGGCATTATTATATCTTTTAATATAGACCAAGGAGTAAAGAGCTGGTAAATAATTCTCTTGAGGTCACATAAGCTACTAAGTGGCAGAACAAGAATTTGAATGTAAGGCATCTGCTTCCAGAGTCTGCAAGTTTAACTGATGTCATATGCTACATAATTATTAACTTCAAATAGTTGAAAAATGTCACATTAATATGTAAGTATCTTTGCTATGAGTTCCCAAGGGATAGAATTATAAGTAACAAATGGAATGGAAATGGTGGCAGTGCTCAGCCCAGAAGAAGAAAATGCCTTCCAAAAGGAGCTGTCTGAACGGAAGCAAACCAACTGCAGCCTGGGAGAGTGCAGTCTTCATCAGTGGAGCTATACAAGCATAGGAAGAGAAAACCCTTGTCAAGGATGTCACAGTGGAGACCCAAGCATCCAATGAACGCTTGAAGGAGATAGCTACTATCCTCAAATATCCAAGGGTCAGAAAGTTTTGCAGATACATATTTGCCAAGACTTCCTGCTGAATGTAAGCCTTCTGAATTAATGACTCATGGTCAGTTCTAAAGCCTGTGGCTTCCAAGAACTGGTCCTGAAGCTAGAGCAGTGGCTCTCAACCTTCCTAATGCTGCAACCCTTTAATACAGTTCCCCATCTCACGGTGGCCTCCCCCCGACAAGCATAACATTATTTTTGTTGCTACGTTGTAACTCTAATTATGTTATTGTTATGAATCATTATGTATATCTGTGTTTTCCAATGGCTCTTTGAAGGCCACAATCCACAGGTTGAGGTCCACTGAGCTAGAAGGAGAGAGGCTGGGGAGGGGTACAGCAAAAATGAGCCATTCCTTATCCTTGAGTCTCTTTAGTTTACTTAGAAAGCCAATTCCCATAGTTGAGAATTTACAAAGAGCCACCTATGGAATTTTAAACTGGAGCTGACCAAATGATTTGTGTACATGGCAGAGGGTCTCAGTTTTGGCTTAGATACATTTGCTCTCTACTCCAGAAGCCTCTGTCTTTCATGTTATCGAGGTGTTTTCCCAGGCTTAACACTTTTCTGAATAAATGCGAGAGCTCAATAAGCCAAGTGAACTGTCTCACTTTGTGCACCCAGGCGGGAGGCCGCGAGTTTGCATTCCTGAGTGCTCCTCCTGCCTCTGCTGCCACCTCTCAGGTAGCCACTCCCTGGGAACAACTAGTGGCAACACCAGAGGCTTCTGGTTAAATACAACAAAGCTTTGTTTATGTGTCTAACTCCCCTTGCTTATCTCTGTTTTACTCTGGTCTAAGCCACCATATGTTTCTCGATAAAGTTTTGCTGAGGAAATGCATTGAAAGAAATATAGGTGTTACAGAAGTTCAAAGAGGGGGAAAAACCATGGGAATCTTTCAGGAGAGGAATCCCGTGCTGTCACCTTTCACATTGTGGCGGGAAGCATAATTCATGCGAAGACATGCATATCTTTGCTGGAAAGCAGACACAGGCACACCGGTTTTATGAATCTTGAACGTGCATCAGGGTAGTCCTCTTCCTCATCATTTTCCTTTCTCTTTATTTAGATGGTCACCTTCACTTCATGGAAGGAAAAATATTCTTTCCTGTGTGTGGAATGCAATTTGCCTTTTCCCAGAGTCAGTTCCCTTTGGACTGTCTTTGGATGAACTTTGCAGTCTTCACTGAAGGGGGAACCCTTTCCCACTGTTCTCTGAGAGAGCCGCCCCTTTGAAGTCACAGCTGGCTTGACTAAACTCATTTCCTCCCTCCACAATGTGCCTCTGATGCAGTGTTGGCTGAGGCTCCCCCTTGCCGGCTCCTGCTATTGAACCAGACCCAAGTGCGATGTTTAATGTGAGTGTTTGGCTTGGCTTGAATTTGGCCAAATCATCTGTACTTCGTTTCATTTGAAAGCCCTACTTTTTTTTTTCTCCCCCTTTTCTCTCTCAAATAGTTCAATCCAGATGTTTTTGATTTGTCTTTCTGTGGTCCACTCCACCCAGTTCCTAAATCAGTAAATCATTTTCATGCTTCTTCCAAAATCTAAGCAAAGAGAAGTGCTCAATTTGAGAGAGTAACTGATTATTGGTTTATTGGGACTTGAGTGTGGCTCTTCTTTTCAGGAACTACCTTTCCAAGGTAGAAGAAAATGTGACTGAGAACGAGCAGATTCCAACTCCTCAGCCTTCAGAATGGGAGAGTAGATATGACAGATAGTGATGCATGCAAATTATGTACATCTAAGCTTTCTTTACGGTTCCCAGCTTGATAGGAGTGTTCTTGTTGAATGCTTTCTGTGACTCAAGTGCACATGGAGACACCCATCCTATGAACATATTTGTATCCTTATATGACAGAGATACTAACTGATCAAGATCTTTCCTTCTCTCCTCTCCTCTTATACCTTTCTCAGAACATTGATCATGAGGATGGACACAAAAATAAACAGAGCCAAGGTGCGGGAAATGGTTGTCCTATTGTCATTATGAGGAATAAAGGCCCTGGAGGACAGTCCTATATGTGACAGATGAGGAAACTTAGAAGGATAAAATTGGCACATACTCAGTTTCCCCAAGTCTGCGTATTTGCAAAGAGAGTCTCGGATGCAATGAGATGCTAAGGTTAGAAGAAAAATGGAGAAAACCTATCTTAAGGTGCTGTAGAGATGGCTCAGCAGTTTAGAGAACTGGCTGCTCTTGCAGAGGACATAGGGTCAATGCCCAGCACCCACATGGTGGCTTACAACTATCTGTAACTTGAATTCTGTGTATATGCCTGACTCCTTATGGCCTCCATGGGCACCGGGCATGCATGTGGTACACACACATACATTACATACTGGCAAAATACTCATACACATAAACTAAATAAGTTAAATAAATAAATAAATAAATAAGATTTCTTTAAATAAGAATTTTGCTGTGTTGTGAATGTAATTTCTCTCTGACAACTTTAAATGACTCCAGTGAAGACCTATGTTCCTTCTTAAGTCTTTCTTAGAGATGATGTGTGTTCTTTTGAACTTGATGTTGAAATGAAACTAGTGTTCAGAGTTCACCAACACAACTTAATGCTACTTATTTTATTTCATTCTGTTATTAAGTGAATAATGGTGTTACTGTATAAGACCAGATAATAAAAGTAGACAAACAGCTTTTGGATGCATACCAACGGTTGCTTATTTATTTATTTGGAAAAGAGAGTTCTAGTTATTTACAGAATAATATATTTAGTTAGGGTAGAAACTTTTACTTCTCTGTACCATCCGTCACGATGAGTATAGTACACATTCACCTTTCAGGCCCCTGATTAGATAATGACAATAATGTAAAGGGCCTATAATGTTAAAATTTGTAGCTGATATAGCAAATGAACATGACTCACGGAATACAGGAAAGCCATAGCTTCATTTGCACCATCTGAATAATGTCAGATCTGATATAGTTATTTGATTTATGACATCAGTTGCCTAGGCCACGACTGGAAAATGTTGACAGATTGTATTGTGGGTATGATTATCTCTAAGCAACCATCTGATCATTTTATGTTTCAAAAACTCATAACTAGAAATATTCAGTGAGTATACAACCCATCTGTGTTAAATATAAGTTAGCACTTTAGTCTTCATTCAGAAATAAGACTTCTCTTCCCAAGCTTCTGTCTAAGTTGGGAACTTAGATGTTTAGGAAAATGCAGTCCTATTAACCCACTCTCTTGCTCCCTCTCTTTCTTTCCTTTTTCCTGAATTATCTGCTCAACTATGGTTTTAAGATTTTTATGATCAAATTCAGAAGTGAGAACATTGGTGTTTGGCTTCCTGTCAGATTGTCACTTGATATTGCCTAACGGAGTCAACTAATTTTCTCTTTCTGATTGACGCATCCTTGACATTTTGAAGCTTCCCTGGCTAGCTCTCTCTAATCATGATTCTGTAGACATGCCTCTGCTTTTGTTTATTACAGTCCTAACCAACAATCCACTCATATTTATGGAAGTTCATGTAACATATAGTATAGCTGTCCTTTGGCTCTCTGGTAGAAGCTCGCTTTGTCAGGGCCCTAACTGAATATCTGATATTTCCAATGAAGCTTTGTATTAGAAAGTTGCAATTCACATGGAAGGGAGTGTAGAGTCTTCTTCTTCCTCTCCCTAACCTGTCATATCAGACAATGTCCCTAGCTCCTCTACTCGTAGTTTTCATGCCTATGTTGTTCTGTACGTCAGTACATTTCCCTAATTCAGGATTCTCCATTATTTCCTATTATTTTTAGTCAAGGAGAATCTCCTTACGATAAAATGTGTGTAGGTGAGGGAAGCCAGGCAGTGCAGTCTAGCCTCTTCTAAATACATAATGCTCAGAAAAAAACTCTTTCTTTTCTCTATTGCACCCTTTGCCATCTTTGTGGCTTCTATATTCATGTGGTTCTCAGAATTATTTGAAACTTCTACAGAGATCATAGTATCATATTTTAATTTATTATATGTTTTGCCTCTTCAGTTAAGACTTCTAAGTTGACACTCTATTGCACCCATGAATGTTATCATTTCCTCTATGGTGTTTCTTGAAAACTTTAGTGTTTTCAGTGCCTCCCTAGACATATCTAATATGACAATAATTTTAGAGTGGACCTATAAGAAAAAGGTTTTTTAATGGTTTATTTAGTTTTATTTTATGTGTCTGAGGGTGTCAGATCCCTTGGAATTGGAATTAAAGATAGTTGAGAGCTGTCATGTGGGTGCTGAGAATTGAACCCAGGTTCTTTGGGAGAGCAGACAGTGCTCTTAACCACTGAGCCATCTCTCCAGCCCCAAATAAAGGCTTTAATTAAAGTGGTCTCCTTAGCTTTTCCCCGTAGTTAATGCATACCTATAGAAACATGGTATGATCAATTACTTTATACATGTACATGGAAAATGAGCTCTCATGATTTATACTTTACAATTTTAATGGCTCTTTGGCATCAGCTAAAACAGCATCTCAAAGGACAATTTTCACTTACCAATGGAGATTTTTCTTACATCACCTTTAAGTTCCTGTTAGACTTAAAATCCTAACAGATTTATGTCTTTACGTGTGAATTTTTCTTATTTTAATAGTCTGAAATATATGCCTTCTCTGGCCGAGAAAACACCAAGGTTGCGACAAATGTGGACTATGTTCATGTGCTGATAGCTCTTACGGCTACTAAAACTGTATCAAATTCCAATTTTTGTAAATAACTGCTGTGTTCCTGATAAGAAAGGTCCACGTGAAATCGAAGTAGTGCTAAAGTTGTTTTTTGATGTTGATGGGTGTTTATGAATTGGTGAAAGAATATAATGTCACTGTAGTTTATTGTAAACAATTGTTTTTATTTAATCTTTGAAAAATTTGGAACATATACAGTTGATCTTGAGTCATATTCACTCTCTGCTTTCCTGCTCCAGCTTACCCCAGGTGCTCGCCAGCTTTTTACAAGATGCCCTAACTGTCCCCCATGTTTATGTCCTCTTATTTTATTGCTTATCTATCTATCTATCATCTATCTATCTATCTATCTATCTATCTATCTGTCTACCTACCTATCTATCTATCATCTATAATCTTTCTTACTAGGTCCAATTAGTGCCAACCATATGCACATGAGTCATCCACTGGAAAATGGACAACTTACAAGTAGCCACAGCTATAAAAAAAAGAGAATCCCCCTTCCCATGAAGCCATCGAATAAGCTTCCAGTAGCCCATCACTTAGTGGTTGAACCTCCATAGTTCCTCCCCTATTGATGCTGAATCTTTAACTCTTTAACAATGGGTCCTTTAGTTTTTATTCTGCAGTTTACAGTGGCACAAAGTTTTTTCAGATACACAGGCAAAACTGGCATTTTAAGATTCAGCAATTTCTAAGTCTCACACAAAACAGTCATCCATGAAAGTGCAAATGAGGAGTGACTACTACTTATGGAGGCCTCAGGGAAGTTTTGAGAGGAAGAGAGGTGCATAGCTGAGCCTTAGAAAATGATTAAGCATTTATGAAAAAGAAAGGAAAGGATGAAAGATTATCTCAGGTAGAGCAAGGAAGAATTATTGATCATCTTCTCTTGCCTGTGGGGTTGATAAAAGCTAAGAAAAGGACAACGAATCAAGCTATGGCAATACTTGGTAACAATTAAAGTGAATTTGCCTATGATGCAGTAATTCCTGTTTAAGATAAATGCCCTAGGAAAATTTTCACATACCGACACTGAAACATCAGCATATTCTTAACAGTGCCGTCTGCAGTAGTGGAAAAATAGGAAACTATCTAAGCACTCATCATCAACTGTATGCAATATGTTGACCCTCAGGATAATACAATCTGCTGTGATGAGAAGAATAACCTAGTAGCACATCCTCTTCTACCAGTATGAGAAAAGTTGTTGGACACTTGAGGCATTTGTGTTTATGTACACAGAGACTCCTTTATAAAATAATTAGCTTCATTGTGAATAAGAGTATATACAGTGACATGTGAGTTAGCCCCAAACCAAATGAGCCTTCCCTTGAATTGACTTCACCCACCCATGGCAAATATTTTTATTATGCAGAAGAACCTGAGGAAAGAGCATGTCACATGTCACGTGTCTCAGGTAAATCATGAAACTGAGACCCACTTACTTGCTCCCAGACCCTCTCATCAGATATACATTTGATTTTGGTACGATGAAAATAGCCCCCATTTATAACATTTTTTATTTTATTTTTTATTAATTTATTCTTGTTACATCTCAATGTTTATCCCATCCCTTGTATCCTCCCATTCCCCCCCCCTATTTTCCCATTATTCCCCTCCCCAATCACTGTTCCTGAGGGGGATTACGTCCCCCTATATATTCTCATAGGGTATCAAGTCTCTTCTTGGCTACTTGCTGTCCTTCCTCTGAGTGCCACCAGGTCTCCCCCTCCAGGAACAATATGATAGGCAGATTTGGGCCCAGGGGTCCCGCTCAAACTAAGGCACCAGCCAAGGACAATACAGGAGGTAAACTTTAAACCCCTTCCCAGATCTAGCCAATGGTCAGAATATTCTCCACAGTTGAGTGGAGAGTGTGATACGACTTTCTCACGTACTCTGGTGCCTCATATTTGATAACATTAATTTTTTTAGAGAACAGAAGTTTTTTTTTATTATATGTGGCTCATCTTTTTCCTCCTTAGGCTAATGTTGTGAGTGCCAGACTTCTACTTGTGCTCTAACAGTCCAGTCACACCACTACGATCATCCTATTTGTGAACTAGTCACTGACAACTGTGGCCAGACTTCAGAATTAATAGTGTGTGGTCCTCACTTAGGAAGAAATGGCAGCAAGCAGCCTTTGAATGTCCATCATGTATAGCCATCTGCAAATGCAGGAGCTGATGAAGCACTCCTCTGGCTGGTGCCCAGAAAATGCATTCCCAACAACAAAGAGACTGTCAGACCATGGAGCCTGATCAACCTCAGGTCTGTCTGGGTTAGCAGCCTAGCACAGTGTACCAGGGAAGCAGCAGAGATCTAGGAAGGTTGGCAACCTTTAGTTAACACAGCAATTGTTTCTATGATAGACTTAGAATGATAGCACATTTGTCCTGAATTTGATACTTGTAGGACACTGGGAGCGGCCCCATGTGAAAAGGTGTTTAGAATGTCTGGTTGGTAGAGTCTGAGAGTGCAGAGTACTTGGAAGTTAATTCTTTAGGGTTCAAAGGCAAGTAGCAGATAGCTATGAAGATAGGATAAAAAGGATCCGGTGATATAACTCAACAGTGGGACACTTACGTTAGAAGGCAGACATTCTAGATTCCATGCCCACCATTAAAAGTTAAATAAACCAAAGGGCAAGCTATTGAACGAACAGAGATGGATTCCTATAGTTATTTGGTTGAGTCTTGAATGGTTGACAAAGGCAGCAAGCAGGACCGAAGTCAGGGATCCTACTGAGTTTCCCATCACCAACATTCAAAACTATTGTTCAGAAATCATCAGTTGCAGTATCTCGGTGTCAGAGTAAGTTAAAACTTTTTTTCATTCAGCTAAAAATTTAAAAAAAGGAAATCATGATTTTTATTAGTGTAAAAACTTACTATGACTTACCTAAGCATGCAGTGATGCCTTCTCATATGTTTTACTCTAGAAAGAAGATGTGGTAAATCCAATTAGACCAAACAGATGAGGCATGTGACCAAAGCTGATGGTTAGAAAGTGTAGGATTTAGCTGGGATTACCAACTAAATATTTTAGAAACTTTGGAGAGGGCTTGCTTAGTGACTGGGAGTTTCACTTGAAAATTCTACTGATCTTATGGATAGTTTGGCATGGACGCATCCCTACCCTATCCCCACCCTGTACACCTACACATACTCATTTCTAAATGAACATCATCTTTTCTTTTAAAAGGTTGTTCAAAGATTTCAAAGCTGAGTACTCAAGGCTCAGCCAGATTTCCCAGCCACTTAGCACTGAGAGTTTCAGTCACATGTACCGAAAGAGGAATGCCTTTAGTTTCTCTGTGTTCTCATTGCAGCCAGGGAGAGGAACCCAGGGGAAGTCACTGCAGCAGCATTTCAGAACTGTCTGCTAAGTTTTACTTTTATCCTAGTGGTGGGTAGTTTTTGGGTTATTCTGCTGAACACATCTGCCCTGAATTTGCATGTGTAATGAAATGTTTTTGTTAAATTGTATTTCATTTTTTATTTTGGAATTTTCTGTTGTGGTCAGGATACACACTTTTCTAATAGGAACTCCCTTATGAACAAAAACATGGATAACCCATAGTGGGCGGTTGTTAAGGAAAAGAGCGGCAGATTATAAACACCACTGTATATATAATTTCAGCAATTTCCAGTTGTTGGGAGGAAAAGGATGATTATCATTAAAACAAAATCCTCACTGAGGTGTAGATAACAACAAATCTTCACTGTGCAATCAATAGGTTTTAGATATTTACATTCCATATTTTATATTACATATAGGATATTGTATATATCCCAGAAGGATCCTTTTTGTTTCTTCCTAATTCCATACCTCCACCATCTACCCCCACTAAATCAAGAAGCAGGAACTCTGACTTCTCAGTCACCACAGTTTGTTTTAGTTCTTGGGTTTCATATAATTGAATTATACAATGTGTAGTCTTTTGTGGTTAGCTTTTGTTTCCACCCGTTCGTTGCTTTCTCTGTGAGATTCAAGGTAATGTTGCTTACAGCAGACACCCTCATTTGTTGTTACATAGTGTTCCATGTTATGATTATTCTGCAATTTATCAATGCTACTATATGCCAGACACTGGATTTTTGTAGTGTTTAGCTATTTTGATTACAACTGTTTTCATCTTCTTATATGTTGGGTGGAGTCCAACAAAAGTAAGAGCCTTGGCTTCTATATATAAGACGGCTTTGCATTTGGGCTGCACGTTCTACTTTTGATAGTCTTGGAATGTTCAGCGCTAGCTAGGGATGTTGTTTGGAGCCTTTCTTACGTTCCTAGAGGAGACTTTTAGGTCCTTAGTGTTTTGTAGCAAAGTCTTGCAATCCTCCATACTAACTGGACTTTTGCAAAATGGTTCTTGGCATTAGTAAAATCTGAATATTTGGCCAATACATCACCAAGTTACTGTACAATTGGAGCTATCAACCATGAATTGAATAATCTCTCTCTCAGTAAACTGTAGAGCTTGATATATGCAGCTTCAGCTGTCATGAGACAGAAATGCAATAGACATGATAGGACACAACCAAGCTCTAAAAACACAAGTAAGTCACACACACACACACACACACACACACACACACACACACACACACACACACACACAAAACCCCAGCTCTGTGCAGCATCTATGCAGTCCATGCTGCCTTTTCTTTCCCAGCTTGAAACTCTGGTCTCTTGAGAGTTCTTTAGAATTAGTTGTCATAGAAAGAGAAGATTAAGTCTTACACATAGTTTTCTATGATAAGCTGGTGCCACTTTTAAGAGGTTAGCTGCAGGTGCCATCCTCTAGGACATTCCTGAAAAATAGGATGACAGTAAATTGTTTTAGTGGTAAAAATGTCAAGGAACTACACTTGGTAGTTTACCTTGGTTAAAAAGATATCTGGCCAGACATATAGTTATTTATTGAGCCAATGGTATAGCTGGATGGTCATGAAGTTAGAAAGTAGCATTATTGGCAGATGATGATAAGGCATTCTCAGGAAGAGGCATGAACTTCCACTTCCCAAGGATGGCCTTGTTATGGCCATTGCTGAACACCTTGTCTCTTTGCATCAGAGACTGTTCAGCCCCTGAAAAGGCATCATTCCCTACGTTGATGAACTAATTGGCTGATGACAGGTTGACCACCTTGGACTGATTTAATTATGGAAAGAGAAGGATTTTATTCTTACTGAGATAGATGTGTATTATGGATATAGAATTGCTTTATTTATGCATAGTGCTGTTATCCAAATTTCTTTGCGTGGAATTGTGGAATGTCTTATCTGTCTGCAATGGAATTTCACACAGCATTGATTCTGATCAAGGAACCCACTTTACAGTTAGAGAACTGTGGCAAAGGGCTCTTGTTGATAGTATCTGTCCACCTTACTGAGTTCCATCACATCCTGAAGCAGCTAGTGTGACAGAGCATCGGAATCACCTTATGAAGACTCAGTCATGGCACCAGTTAAGAAGTGATATTTTGTAGGTCTAAGGCAAGATGTTTCCTGAACGTTGCAAATTCTCAGATCAATGTATTACATGATTTTTTTTCTTTGCTGCTCTAAAATGCCTAACAAAGACCCACTAAGGGAAAAAGAATATCTTTGGGTTCGTAGTTTGGGGTGATATAATCCACCATGGCAGGGAATGTAAGACAGAGCTCATGGCAGCTGAAGCTTACAGTGGGGACTCTTCGCATCTCAGAAGACCAGAAATCATGTATCACCACATGCTGGCATTCCTGTTACTCGTTCATTTAGTTTAGACTCAAGACCATGAAAGAATACCATTTGTTATCAGGAGGACTCTTTCTTTCTCAGTTAAACTTTTCTGGAACAACACCCTCTGCCCCAGGCATATAAAGATGTGTAACCTAAGTGATTTCAAATTTAGACAAGGTGTCAATGGAGATTAGCCACATCAGGTCCACCCTTTGTCAATTTGCTACCCAAAGATATCACTTTAAAATCACAACTTCCACCCATGGTCCTCAAAGGCTTACTGCCATCTCAATACAGAACTCTTGCCATCTGTTTGAAAGAGTCAGTCAAAATGTCTTTTTGTTTGTTTGTTTTTTCTTTTTTCTTTTTTTGTTTGTTTTTTTTTTTTTTTCAAGACTGGGTTTCTCTTTGCAGCCTTGGCTGTATAGAGACCAGGCTGGCTTCGAACTCACAGAGATCTGCCTGCCTCTGCCTCCCGAGTGCTGGGATTAAAGGCAAGCAACACAACCACTGAGCTAAGTCAACAAGTCTTTAACACTATCAACACAATTCAAAAGCCCAAAGTCTCCTCTGGGACTAAAGACAAACTCTTAGCTGTATGCCACTTATGAAAACTACATATTTCCAATATACAGTGGCACAGAATAAATATTCAATTCCAAAAGAGAAGAAAGGAGCATAGTGAGAGTGAGGAACAAGAGGGCCAGAGTGAGACTGCAACCAAGCAGTGCAAACACCAAATTTGCAGGTCCATGTCCAGCACATGGGACTTGAAATGACATAGGATAGGCTTTAATGGCTTAGATAATATCCCCAGTCTTGGTTTTTCTGATTTTGGAACATGTAGCCTTTCTCTTAGATTGGCTTTGCTCAAAGGATTTCTCACAGTCTTGGTATTGTATTGCAAGAATCCTGAGGTCTTCATTGAAATGTAGACTTCAATATAATGCCCTCTAAGAGGTCCCTTTCACGGAATCTGATGCTGCTACATATTGTGTGGCCTCAGCTTCTTTAGGAAACTTTGAAACATTGGCGCAAACTGTGACTTCTTTATGCCTCGAAACAATCATATGTGAATGTTATTGTTGTCAGCTCAAGACTCAGTTTGGTTGCCTTTTACCATAGCTCTGGGAGCTTTTGATACCTTATTGGCCAAACCCATAAAAATATTTCCTTACCCACTCTAAAAATTATTATTTCTTTTATCTTTTTGAAATTAGATTATAATTAGAACCATTTTCTCCCTACAAACCCTGCCATATATCTCTTCTTGCTATCTTTTAAATTAATGATCTCTTTAAAAAATTAAACCATTATCACATATCTATACCTATCTATATATACATCTACCTATCAATTTATCTCTTTAGAATATCTACCTATTATCTATCTATCTATCTATCTATCTATCTATCTATCTATCTATCTACCTATCTTCCTAAATACATGAATAAAACTTTATTACTTTGTAGATTGTCACAAATGTATGTGTGTGTTTTCAACACTGACCATTTGTTACTGGATAACCAGCTTTTTTGTTCTGCCCTGAGGAAGACAATTGTTCCAGATTTCAGCCTCTCTAGCTTGTCTGTTATTCTTTGTCTAAGGTTGGGGCCTTACATCCTGTCTCCCCCATCTACAATAGCATGTCTATTGTTGTCCCTATCCAGCTATTGTTTAGTCAGCTCTGTTGGTGAGACTTTCTGTGTGTAGCTTGCGATATTACTGGGGGACACAATCTCACAGCAAACTCTCTGATCTTCTGGCTCTTGCAATCACTCTGCCCTCTATTCCATAATGTTCCCTAAATCTTAGGTCCAGAGATTGTTTTGTAGATGTTTCCCTTGGTAGCTTTTTTTTGAGCAGGGTACCACTTCAGGGGTGTTCCCAATTCAGACTTATTCCTTTCAATGCATTTTCATTGTTTGCAACTGAAGCCTTTGCTTGGTGAGGTTTTGTCCTCAGGCACAGTTCCTATTGTTGTAGTGCAAAGTGCGAGTTTTCTCCTTTATTGGATTCTCATTCTAAGTCTCAGTAGAAGCAGTGAGCAATAACCATGCTACAGGCTAAGCACTGTGTAGTCCTGAAAATCTCTTTGTCAATGACGTGATCCAACACTTTTAAATTCAACGTTTCAGGACTCAGGCATAACATAACATGAGTGTCCTATAACTGGAATCCTGATAAGAGTATTTCCAGGGGAAACCTTATACATGAGGGTTAGACTATTTTAATTTTTCTCAGCATTCTGATTTCCCCAATTTTCACAGAATGACCAATTAAACTTTGCTTCGAGCACTCAAGGGCTGATATGTTCTACAGGTACAAACTATTCCAAATTTTCTCCACAAACCAGCTCCAAAAGCCCAATAAGCACATGGCCAGGTAGTCAAAGCAATGGTCCCACCTCTCGATACTGAGTTTCTGTACTGGTTACTTCTCTCACTGATGTGACAGAATGACTGATAGGAAAAAAATGAAGAGAACAGGAATTTATTTTAGGTCACTGTTTAAGTGGGGGAGGTCCATTTCAAGAGAGACATGTCAAAAGGCATAACAGAGGCATGACAGAGTTCATGGCCGCTGAACATTCACACTTCTGGAAAGACGAGGAAGAAGTTATCAGGGCACACTAGTAGCACTTTGTTACAATTTGTTCACTACAGGATCCCAGCCTACAGGATGGTTCCATCTTCCCTTCTCAGTTAAAGCTCTCCAGAACCACCTGCACTAACACACTGTTAGAATGTACCTAAGTGAGTCCACATCAGCCCAGATGAAGAGGAACCACTACAATAAGTGTCTAGCAGAGGCCCAGGTCAGAATGGTTCAAAAATCAAGAATGAGTATAGAGAATGGGGTTGACATTGCTTCCCGTGGTGACCCAATAAGAAAAGAGTTTGCTTTGTGATCCTGTGCCCTCATACTTGCTGACTTTGGAGAAGATACTGTGGGCTATTGGGCTATTTTATTGTGCCTTTTTTTTTTTTTTTTTTTTTTTTATCAGCAAGAGAGAAGTTGCTCTGATTACTGGTGTGTGTACCCTAACTAAAAATGTGGGGCAGGATTGTCACTCTTCGACAAAAGTGAGTACAGAAGATCACTGGGGTCATATCTTCGTATGACCATATCATGTCCTTGAAGGCCATGGAACGCCATAACATTTCACCCATGGCCAAGACTATGTTTGAACTCAGGCTTGAATTAGTCTACCAGATCAAAGACAGTGGCCAAATGAGTGCTCCTTCAAGGGAGCAGGCGAGGTGAGAAGCGAGAGAGAAGGAAGAAAGAGAGAGGAAAAAGAGGACAACGGATGGAGGAGGGAGAGAAAAAGAGAAAGAGGGAGAGATGGAGTTGGGGAGAGAAAGAGAGAACCATATGTGTTTATAACACATAAGTCTACAGTAGTCTTTCAGGTTTTCTTTTGTGAGGATAAAGTGAGTCAGGCTTTGTTCTTAGATAAAAAATATTTGGGGGAGAACACTGAGGTCCCCCTTCTCTTTGCTCCTTTTCCTTGTTTACTGCCTTCAAAGATAAAAACAGCTTACAAATACGAGGATAGAGTGAAGATGCCAAGTGAAATGATGGAGGTTACCTATAAATAGCCTGATATCTCAATTATCAATCCAGCCTTAGAAAGAGCTAGGGTTACTTTTTCTCCGACATGCTGCAGAAAAGTAACAAAGTGGTAATGTGGATTAGTGAATAAACCATATAGTTCAATCTAAAGGTTATTTTTTTCTAAATGGTTAGAATGTATCATATTAAATATGGTATCTAGTTAGACTGTTTACCCTTTAGGGGTAAAATTATATTGATTCTGGTTCCAAAACGGTACCACAAGTACTAACAGGAATCTGAGCACAGTTGGGGCAGGAGGATTGCTGTGAATTTGAGGTCAAGCTGAGTTTCAAATAAAGAAGTAGATTAAGTAACAAGCAAGTACTTAGGAGTTACTGTCATGAATTTGTGGCTATCTTGTTAAGAGAAAACCTATGTCAGTTAGCCTTTCATTAGGAACCGGGTTCTCTATTACTGTGGCAGTACAAATCATTATCTCATTAATTATTCACATATACTATTATGCAACGCTTGATGTGTCTGTATCGTGAATATGTGCACGAGGAAGTCCCTCCTAACTATTCCAAATATCTGGTAGGATCAGCACTATGAGATGCTGTCAGTTGAAAGCTTTAGTAAGTATCTCACTATTATATGGGGCTTTGGGGTATATTTTCATCATTTGGTTCTGTGCCTGGGTTAAGTGGGGATTTGGCAACTACCTGCTTTCAGATCAATGCAAGCATGGAAGACAGATAATTCAGGTCCCTACAGGAAACGCTACAGAAAACATTTTGTAATGTGAGCTCAGGCGTGGCCTTCCTTCTCTTTGGCTGTCTGCCTTGTCATCTGGCAGAGATGGAGATGAGAGGAGATAGTCTCTGAAGGCAACTGCCAGCTCTAGTGTTTGACCTGTTTGTCATTTTCATCTGTTAGTGTGACTGTTTCCCAAGAGGATACCGGGGACCTGGTTGATCAATGTGTATAAAAGCTAGGTAACAGTTTAGTGGAAGAAGACACAAAGTGACCCCTGTTGGCTTGACACCTATTCTAAGAAATCAGTGAAAAATGGTCAAATAAAGTCAGTACTACATGTGTGGATGTGTAGATAAAGGAAACACTTTCGATGAAACAGACACATTTCTTTGAAAAGACAGTGTTCCAACAGAGTGAACTGCTTAAACCGATGGTACATCTTGTAATTAAGCGCCAGTCCTGGTACTTTTTCTAGCATCTCTGACGCTGTTGATGTTAATAACAAGCAGAGTCACTTGCATGGGGATGGGCATGAAGCCACTCACAGGAGCATAAGTGACCCACCAGTGGCTATGTCACTGAGGAAAGGACTCCCTTTGTTTCAGCCCTCCTCTGCTTTTAGGCTCCCCTGCAATGCATAGGATTCTCTGAGCCCACACCATCCTTTTCAGGCCGTGCTTAGGATTTTAGTTGAGGTCCTTATGCTTGCACAGAAACCACAATTAGCCGTGGAGCCGTGTCCCCAGCCTACCTGTGGAGCCGTGTCCCCAGCCTACCTGTGGAGCCGTGTCCCCAGCCTACCTGTGGAGCCGTGTCCCCAGCCTACCTGTGGAGCCGTGTCCCCAGCCTACCTCTCACCATTTTTTCAAAGAACTTCATAGTCTTTTCCAAACAGAATGTTTAGAGAACATCTGCTGATTATTCTCTCCTTTGCCACCCAAGTGTTTATGCAAAGGTCACGGCAATAAGAAAGTCAATTTCATGTGCATAATTCATGATTCAAATGTGGCCAGAAAGGGTTTCCATGTCACCTGTGAGTTAGGGCTCATGACTGAAGTCCAATTCCTTGTCTGTGCAGATGTTTGCCCATAAAATTCAGGCAGTGTGAGTCAGGAATGTGTCCAGAGTCTGGCAGATCTGAGTACTAAGTAGATATTTTTGAAAATATGTTTTTACTTGCAATAGAATTGCATCACTTTCCCCCTCCTTTCTACCTCACTAGGCCCTTCAAGTTCCCTTTCCTCTAATCCCTTTCATGAACCCCTACTGAAAAATTGATAGGGTTTTTTCTTTTTGATTATTATTTACACACACGTGTGTGTATGCACATATATGTGTGTGTGTGTGTGTGTGTGTGTGTGTGTGTGTGTGTGTGTGTGTATTTACCTGCTGGATCTGTTTTTACTGGTGTGTATACAGTTTCAGGGTGACCCCTCTCTACTGGATGACCAATAAGGGAACTCATCCCTAGCATAGGCTGATTCTCCTTCTTTTAGTTTCATTAGTTGGTCCCTGTTACTAAAGATACCTCAAGCATAAGACCCAGGATTTGAGTAGTTAGAGCTGGATCTGACCTGAAAAGTCTTTTTCCTGAGGTCTAGCTTTCATGATTCTAGAAAATAGTATGTAAACCGCCAAGAGGGTAAAGCAATTAACACAGGCTGCAGTGCCTATGAATAACTATTCTTACCAGCATGGCAAGATATAGTTAATGACACAGTAAGTGGCACTCACATGTTGGTGGCAACCAACAGGTATCTAAGTGAACTTAAAGCCACTCAACAGGAGGTAAATTATACCTAGTACTGGAAACCTAGCCAGCTTTCTGGGACTAGTGAGGTCATGGGCCTTAGATAAGCATCTACTCCTGACACTTCATTACTGCATAAATCTTAACCCTTACACCCACAAGTAAGTGTAGCCACAAGCTCTCATGAAAGAAGGCTTTCTTTATTGCAAATGGAGACCAGGACAGAAGGCACACCTGGACACAATGCAGAGTTCAAAGAATCATGGGGAGCTGAACCCCAACAGACATGTCTATATCACATATCCAGCATCTGCGGCTCACAAAACATAGCAAAAAAAAAAAAAAAAAAAAAAAAAAAAAAAAAAAAAAGGAGCCAGAAAGTTGTAAGTGCAACAATATGAGGAAATCTGCTATGAAACATTTTATTCTATAAATAGCTGCATAAACATGGCCTGGGCATGGAAAAAACGTCAATGGGACGTGTTAACATTGAAGGTGGAATTTTTTTTGTGGGAGCCCACCTCAGTAGATACCTCACTAAGGCAAAAAATTCTTTTTTTTTTCCATTCTTTAATTTTATTAATTTATTCATATTACATCTAGATTGTTAGCCCTTCCCCTGTTTCCTCCCACTCTTCCCTCCCTCCCATTTCTCTCCTTCTCCCTTCCCCAATGTCTGTGACTGAGGGAGACCTCCTCCCCCTATATATGCTCTTAGAATATCAAGTCTCTTCTTGGTAACTTGCTATCCTTCCTCTGAATGTCACCAGGTCTCCCCATCCAGGGGACATGGTCAGAAAAGGGGCACCAGAGTTCGTGTGAGAGTCAGATCTCACTCTCCACTCAATGGTAATATGCTATAGAAGCTAGTACATTTTCAAAAACTTATGGTGAATAGATACCAAGTGTTTGTTATTCAGTGATTTAATTGGTCAAATTCACTAGCTTGTGCCAGTGAATGTTATATGTAACAATTATGAATACATATATGGACTTACATATGGCCAATTGATGACTTGTAGCAAATTCCAAAATACCCTTTAAAAATATTTGTTTAGTAGACTGGCTAAAACTGTTACAAATAAGTTATCTTGTGTTTGAAATAAGCAATTCATTGTGTGTTATAGATTGAAAATGTTTGCACTTACTTAAAACTTTGGAAATACAGTTTTCTGAGCTAGTTAATCATTATGGTCATATTGAAGAATGGTTACAAAAGTTAGATACCCTGATAAAGATGCAAATCTTTGACAATAGATCTGTATAATGAGCTATTTGGTTTCAAAACTGTAGCTGATTTGCCTAACAGTAAATAAGCACTCAGCTGATTGGCCTCTTATCGATGGTGAACTCAGAGCTTCATTCTGTGGTTTTTACCTTCATCCAGTTAGGATGTCAAGGAGTGAAGAAAGGAAAGTTGTGGGCAGGGTTAGGGAGAGAGAGATGGAGAAGGAAGGAGAAAGGTGGAGGAGGGGAAGAAAGAGGAAAGAGTAAGAGAAAGAAGGGAGAGAGAAAAAAAGGGGAGACAGAGAGGGAGTGAGACAGACAGAGAGACAGAGACAGACACACACACAGAGACAGAGACAGAAAGACAGAGTGAGACAGAGACAGGGAGAGACTCTTTTTTCCTTAAGGTTTGATTTTGCTTCCTTTGTGAGAACTGGAAAGAATAAAGTGTCACAGTTCCAGTTCGGTCCAGTTTTATTTTTATGTCTTGGTATTTGAGTGTTTTACGTGTTGTTACTTTCATGCATACGTGTGTGTGTGTGTGTGTGTGTGTGTGTGTATACATGCGAAGTGTGTAGTTGCACAGGTATGTGTTCATAAGGTGTGCATGTGCGTGGTGGCCAGAGGTCAACCTGTGTATTATTGTTCCTCTGGACATGTTTACTTTGATTGTAAGACAAAACCTTCCACTGGCCTGGGGCTTGTAGTTTTGACTTGCCCAAGGATCTATCTAACAGTGCCTTTCTAGTGCCTGAATCAGAAGTGCACCTCACCACGTCCAGCCTGCTTGGTCAAACTCTGGTTCTCATAGCAGCTGAGACACTTGCCCCTCTCTATTTAAATTTCTGTTTCTTTTAGTTTACTGATTCCACGAGGCTTTTGATTTGTTCACACCCACCTTTGCTTCTTGTTTTAAAGTGATCTTGTGATTCACCAAAAAGGACACAAAAACAAATAATTACAAGTTATCATGGTAAATGTGGTGATAATTTCTATATGGATTATAGATCAGATGAGGCCAAGGGCAGGTCTAAAAGTCACCGGGAATTTATAGACCTGATCTTGGTTTAAAAGAACATTTAACAATAAACAACCAGTGTTTCAGGCTCTTCAAGCAGGCTGTTGGTCTAGACTGATGCTGTGTTTTTCTCAACACTCTCATCTGTTGCTATGATTCTGTAAACTGTGTTGTGCAGAATCAAAGCCAGTCATGGAATTCTACAGGGAAGTCATTTTCTGCTTTTCTCTAGGCAATCTATTGATTTCTATTAAATGGGAGCCATGTTCTACCACTAGAGATGTAACAGCTCTTTTCTCTGCTCTGTTGTTAAAGCTCTGGATAGGATTGACTTGGAATCCTTTGTCTTATAATATCTGTAATCAGGCTACCTGAGAAGCTGATATCCAGGAACCACCCCTCAATTCTCCCTTATTCTCTTCTGTGGTTTGGTAAGTAGTATTGCTCAGCTGGATCTGATGTTCATCTACTTAATCAACTCCAAACTACCCTTGAAGAGATACATCCATGTATATATAACATGTATTACTGAACTAGCATCCTTTTCATTATAGAAATTTTAAATGTATAGAAAAATTATAGTGTAATATAATAATCATTTTGGTATCCTTGCATTATTATAAAAAATACTAACAATTTTACAGCAGCTTCTGAGTTTAAAAAAAAAATATAAAAACCATTGAAATTCTATTTAGAATCATTCTTCCAGTTCCCCTTTTCTATTTTATCCTTCATCAAGGACAAGATGTCATGGATGTGTTGTATAGTCTCCTAATGTATGTCTTAAAATATTTACTAGACATGTATTTACAAATAACATTGATATCCTGAACATTAAGAAATAGAAATATGCCATACTGGATATAATATTTTGTAATTATAGTTTTATCTTTTTATGAAATAGTTCTTCACCATGCATCGCGATGGCTGATTCTCATCTTCCCTTGTTTTCCTGAATCTTTCTACTCCAACAAAAACAGACTCTTCCCTCTGAGATCAGTTTACTTAATGGCTCATTTCAGCATATATATCTAGTAACAGTGATTTGCCAGCCCACATCCCTGTAGGAAACAACTTTGCCAAGTACAGCATGAAAGTGATATGTTAGCTGTTTGTTTACAATTAATTTTACAAGTTTGTCTATACAATTTGAGTATATCTAACTAACTAAGAATCTTTGTAGTATCTACATTCAGTAGAGTCTGTACCAAACCTAAATCAGCATTAAGTTTTACATATGTAGATGCGTACTCTTCTATAAAGTTCTATAAGGGTCTATGAATTATCACAAATACATGGAGTTTACGTATCCAATACTGTGATGACCAATGGAGCAGAGATACATTTCTATAAATGTTCCTTGTGTTTTACCTACTCAGCATGTCTCTGGCAACAACTGTCCTTTTGGTTGGTTGTTTACAGTTTGCTTTCCTACAAATGTCATATCATTAAATAATATAGAATACAGTCCTTTAAGATTTCAACACTTGGTAATTTATATTAGAGTGGATAAATATTTTTATAGTTAAATAACTTTTTTCCTTTCACATCTTTCTGCTTTCTGCTTCTTCCTGTCCACCATAGCCTTACTGGTGATTTTTCATAGTATTAGATCTTTAATATTTAACTATGTGCTCAATTTTTTTCCCATGGCCTTTGAATTTGTATTTTTGATCTGGGACATGGGAGGTTAGAATCTAGATGATGGTCTGACAAATGAGACCAAGTCTAACATCTTGGATTTGGGACATGTGTCCTGGAATGCTCTATATGCAGGATGTATGAATTTTTGCTTCATTCATGCAAAATTAGATAATGTTAGTTTTTTATAGAGCATGACCGGGAAGGCAAATCACATAGTAATCAGGACAATAGGAGTGAGAATATTAAAATCAGAATCACTTAATGAGAGAAGAGGGTCCTTTCAACTATTCCCTGACTCCATCCTCTTGCCAGTGCATAGACTACTATCACATGGTCCACAAAATGAGTGGTCAGTCTTTCATATTGATGTTTGCTAGATGTATGTCTCAACCATTTACCTGGGCTTTCTTATTGTAGGATGATTTAGTCAGAACCATAATCTGAAGGTGTGCTCTCTAATACACAGGGATCGAGCCAAAGTCTCCCCTGGAACTTCATACTTCCTCAGAAACAAGGGGGTCTTAACCTCAGTGTCAATTTATATATCATTCCATCACCTTGTGTGAAAATTAAACTCATTGGACTAGGAGGCAAAAATTCTTTTGTTTTATTCCTGAGGGAAAGAGCTAATGTATTTGATTTTTTTCTGATGTTATGGCCATAAGATTAATGCTGATGTAATCCAATGTGGTATCTCTCTGCTGTGTCTCCTTGTGTCTCTAAGAAGTCAATAGAGCCACACTTTGCTAATTGAAATACGTGTGCTGATGGAGTCTTTCTGTGGAAATGAAAGGTGGCTGCCAAAATCTGTTGGGAGTTAAATTAATTCTCCAGGAGTGAGCTTGTCCTAATTACTCTCCTCAGCAACACTGGGCTTGCTTTTGCTGACATTGGGCTCACAAGTAGAGATCAACATGCCATTTGCCTAATATTTTTATGAATTACCTTAAACTCACCATATCATTATGAGATTTTTCTTTTCATGTGAAACAGTTATGTCTTACATTTAACTCTTATTTGAAAGTGTTCTTAAATTAGATTAAAAAGAAAATTGCCAGTCACATATTAAACTATTTCTGCCCAATATTGTCACCCTCAAATATTAAACATAGTTCCAGCCCTGATACTCAAAAGCGGTTATGTACAGAGATTACTGAGAGCAACAAAGTGTAAACCTTTTCAATAACCACTCTGTGTTATCCAATTATTGTATCAGCAGCAACTAGACAGATAATTTACAGCACATATCTGGCTCAAACATTGTCCTAGCCACAAAATAAATGTTTTCACGTTCTATACAAGATATTTGGCGTATGTGTTGCCAATATTTTCTCTCTATATATATTTTAAAAAACAAAAATATGGCAAGTTAAAAAAAATCTGTCCAGTGAATTTCAAAATGATAAGGTAGTCCAATTCCAGAACCAGGCTGCCACACAAAATAAAGGCTGCCTATATAAGATAAACGCTTTAGATTAAAAAATAAAAATATAATTTTAGTATACAGAGGTTCCATATATTGTAGGGGAAATAAAAAGTAATAACAAAATGTTGATTAGCTTTCATCAAAACAGGACAGCTTCAAAGAAAGCTTCCAATGCTAATTGGTCCAGCATTTCAGACTGTCTCACGCAGAATTCCTATTAAGCCTGGACTTTCTCAACATTTAGAAACTGGACCACAACGGCTATTCCTGGCTTGTTAAACCATTTACCCAATTATATTTGGGCCCCTAAAAAGGTATTATTTGCCTCAAATCAGCCAGAAGAAACCTTAAGAAAATGATGCAACATTTCCCCTAAGAGGGGTTGGGTATTTTTTTGTTTTCTCTCTTGGGTTACAGATTCTTATTTTCATTGGGAGTTTGTTATAAGTTATTATTCAGTCTTATTCAGAGAGAAAACAAGGTTGGACTCAGAGATGTCTCTTTTTTCCATTATCTTTCTTTCCTAGGTGTGGAGATAGGGGTTGAAAAGAAAGAAGGGGAGATGTAGAAATATATAAGGATAATAGAACAAAAAGTCAGTTATTGAATCTATTCCTCAACTCAAGGCCTTTATTGTTACTCACAAATAAGGTTATTTTTTTTTAACTCATTGGTATAGAATTTTGTATATTGATGCAAATTAAGTTTAATTTTGATATGTTGTTATAGAATTCAAATTTAAGAGTGTTCTTCGCACACATATATATTTCTACTCTAATATGAGGCATTGTACCCATACAACTCAATGATAATACAAGGTTAACTTCCAATACGTTGAAAGTGCTATTGCAGGATGTTTAGAACAATTAAGTAATACAAGCTAACTATTAGTTGATCAAATCATGTCAGTTACTAGTCTATTTTTATCATAAGAATATACATCCAAGGTTTAATAGAAAGATATGATTCTCTAGATACATAAAGTAAAATAGATAAGGTCTCCAAAGGTCTGAGACCTAGAGAATATAGTATTTAAAGTTTTAAAAATTATTATTTTAAAGAGTCTTTGACAAAAATGCAGGTTAACCCACAGGCCACACCCAGCCTACCTCAAAGAAGATGATGAGCCTCAAAGAATCTCCTTACGGAGATGGCTTCAAATGTGGCAAACCAGCCACTGGGCAAAATATCCTTGTTTTGGCCACTGGCAGAATTCTGCCTAAAAAAGAGCAAACTTGGATGCAGGCAAAGTCGATGGCCAAAACTCTGCCAAGACAGAGTAAGCAAATTCTCAATAGTTCTGTCTCACAGAATGTCTGTCAGATACATTGGACCAGAAGGCTGAAGATGCTGCTGCAATGTTATAGTTTTGGATGACTCTTCAGGTAGCAATCTGTCTCTGTCATTTTCTCACTTTGGAAGCTGCTGATCTGTATTTCCTGTATACTCAGGTAATTAATTTATTCCTTCTCAAGTCTCTGATGTGGTTGAAGAACAGATAGTTTAGTTTTACAATGAAGCTTAATTGTTTAGGGGTTAAGATATTTTTAGGTCTAGGTTTTAAGTTAATAATGATGAGATATGATAGATATTGACTTACATTCAGAATTTTAGCCTCACCAAAATAGGAAAGATGTTTTCTTCAAGACTGCCAAATACAAATATCCAAAACACTACAAATGTAACATTTATATAATCCCTGACTGTTTTTGTGGTTCTTGTTGCTGTACGTAGTTTATCATATTTATGTGTAATAACATAAATGTATATGTAAAAATAAGAAATATAGCAAGAAATAAAAAATAATGTTGATTAGCTGAAATCCAACTTACCTGGGTGTTTTGTGCATGTTATTATGTTGTTTCTATTTGTAGTATGCTAATGGCCTTTCTAAAACCTATTTTTTTTTTCATTTAGATCTCTATGTAGATTTTGATGATACTTACATACTCAGGATACCGCCATCACTACCATGATCAAGACACTAAGCATGCAAGCCTATCTCTTAAGCAGCATTTAGGTTAGAACCCTGGATCCTCAGAGCACAAGCACAATTTAGAATAATGAATAGTACTGATGAGTGGCAGAGTCAATCTTTTCATTCTATCCTTAGACAAAGTTAATTATCTGGTTAATTCAAATTCCAGATTAGGAGCCTTCGTAGGAAGTGCCTTTAAATTATCAAAATGAAATCATGCAAGGGCTTTATAGTGTTTTCCCAGGAGAAATTTATTTATCCATATTAAATATTCGTAGTTTGTATTGGGATGCATTTCGAACAGAGCAAGCATGTCACTCAGAAGGATCATCTTTTATTCAACACCCATACACACCCACATACACCTCCCCCACACCCAAACTCTCACACACCCAACATTTATCCACACACACTCCCCCAACATTGATAATTTGTATAGACATTTTGAAGTTATGGTCTAGAATTGGCTTAAATATGTCACTAAAAGGTTGTCTGCCTGGCCACTATATTGTGATATTAAGGTGTTGTAACTTTTACAAGGAAATACCTAGTAGATATGGTTATGTCATTAAGATATCTGCCCACAGAAGGGATTATTATAGTCCTGCATGACCACAGTTAGCTTCCATGGGAATAGCTTATCTTTAAAGGGGTATTTATTCATGGTCCTCTGAGCATTTCTTATTTCTTCTCTCACCACATTCTTTCTTTCTGCCTCTGTTTCTACCATGTTGCCACCTTCCATCTTCTGATGTACCCAGGGCCCTTTACCAGCGCCCAGTAGATACTGGGGACATTCTATTGGCTCTCTAAGACTCATTTCTTTTAAAAGCACCAATGGAACATCAATATTGGTTCAACAATAGAAACCTGACTAATATAGACTTGTTGTAAAAAACTGTTGAAGTAGTCTTAAGTACCAAGAAAGTCACAGCTAGCATGGAATGGTGCTTAGTAAAGATGTTGGTTCTGTATTTGAAATTTTTCTTCATCTTTGTCTTGTAGAGATTAAGATATAAACTAGGCTATTAGGATTTTTGACTCTTTAAGGAAGCCCTTTTTTTTTAACATCTTAATTATATTTTCCATAAAGTATGAAATAACGAAATGGACGGTTCCTTTCCTGGTGCTTTCTTTTTTTCCTTGATCTTCCATAGTTCTGAAGACAATGACTGAAGTGATTCATTACTACTCCTAGGATGACTATTGTGATGTTATTCTGGAAGCCATCTTTATTTTATTGATCTTGCCAAATAAATGTATTAATTGTATTCTCATCTTACATTGGCTGTGTATAGAAAACGGTAGGGACCTTGTTTTCTTTAGGAAAGTAGAAATTGTATCTAATAATTATGTCATTATTCTGTGGTGTTCAGTATAGAATTGAACAAAAGAGGGAACCTAATGGCTTTCATCAAAGCAGAAAGATTAAGGTGGAGGAACTGAGATGTTCTCTTGGAAACCAGGCAATATTTATTTACCCAGGTGGTACTGCAATATTTTTGGGCAACAAAGTCATGATGTAAAAAAAGACAAACAATACATAGCAAGTAAAAAAGCTAGGGAAACAGACTCTTCATTGAAGTTCCTAGAAAATATGCAGTCCTACAGATAATCGGTTTTAAATTTGTGACCTCCAGAATTGTATAAGAAGAGAGATGTACAAAGAAGCCAAATCCATTCAATGGAAAAAGAATAGCATCTTCAACAAATGGTGCTGGTCTAACTGGAGGTCTATGTGTAAAAAAATGCAACTGGACCCATATTTGTCACCTTGCACAAAACTCAAATGCAAGTGGATCAAAGACCTCAACATAAAACCAGAAACACTAAGTTACTTAGAAGAAAAAGTGGGGAAGAGCCTGGAACATATTGGCACAGGAGACAATTTCCTGAACAGAACACCTACGGCCCTGCCTTAATGTCAACCATTAATAAATGGGACCTCATGAGGCTGATAAGCTTCTGTAAGGCAGGAGACACTGTCAAGAGAACAAAGCGACAGCCTACAGACTAGGATAAGATCTTCACCTACCCTACATCTGACAAAAGTCTAATATCCAAAATATATAAAGAACTCAAGAAATTAAACACCACCAAACCAAATAACCCAGTTGAGAAATGGGGCTTGGAACTAAACAGAGAATTCTCAACAGAGAAATATCAAATGGCTGGGAAACACTAAAAGAAATGCTCAACCTCCTTAGTCATCAGAGAAATGCAAATCAAAACAACTCTGAAATTCCATCTTACACCCATCAGAATGGCTAAGATCAAAAATTCAAGTGCCACCACATGCTGGCGAGGATGTGGAGAGAGAGGAACACTCCTTCATTGCTGGTGGGAATGCAAACTAGTACAGCCACTTTAGAAATCTATCTGGTGCTATCTCAGAAAACTGGGAATAGGGCTTCCTCAAGACGCAGCTATTCCACTCCTTGGAATATACCCAGAAGATGCTCCAGCACAAAACAAGAAAATTTGCTCAACCATGTTCATAGCAGCCTTATTCATAATAGCCAGAACATGGAAACAGCCTAAGTGTCCATCAGTAGAAGAATGGATAAAGAAACTGTGGTACATATACACTATGGAATACTACTCAGCTATTAAAAACAAGGAATTCCCAAAATTTGTGGACAAATGGATTGAGCTAGAAATGATCATAATGAGTGAGTTAACGCAGAAGCAGAACGACTCAAATGGTATATACTCACTTATATCTGCATTCTAGCCCAAGGGGCATGTCCCACGAAAGCCTTTACTTACCAGGAAACTGGGACAGAGGGGAGGACATCCTATTGGGACTCTAGATGAGAGAAGCATGGGAGAATAGCAAAGTAGAAGGATCCAGAGGGTCCTAGAAAACTACAATTAGAACATTATGATAGGCAGATTTGGGCACAGGGGTCTCGCTCAAACTAAGGCACCAGCCAAGGACAATACAGGCGGTAAACTTTAAACCCCTACCCAGATCTAACCAATGGACAGAACATTCTCCACAGTTGAGTGGAGAGTGGGGTATGACTTTCACAAGAACTCTGATGCCTCATATTTGACCATGTCCCCTGGAGGGGGAGACCAGGTGGCACTCAGTGGAAGGACAGCAGGTTACCAAGAAGAGACTTGATACCCTATGAGCATATACAGGGGGAGGAAATCCCCCTCAGGAACAGTCATAGGGGAGGGGAGTAAGGGGAAAATGGGAGGGAGGGAAGAATAGGAGGATACAAGGGATGGGATAACCATTGAGATGTAACAAGAATAAATTAATAAAAAATTTAAAAAAAATAAAAAAAGAAGAGAGATGTATGCTAAGACACAAAGCTTATGCTTATTTGTTACAGAAAACACCAGAAGCTGATATACCATCCAATGGGATCATATTAAATGATGCTATATAGAATTTTTTCATGTCTCAAGGAAGACCCAAAAGTTTCTCTAGCCCTTTTCCTGTTCCCTGACATATAAGCATAAATCAGCATTTTCTCTGACTGGCTTTTCAGAAAGCTTGGGGAATGGTTAAGGGTCCAAGAATGATATAGTCATTCTTCAGTTGAGGGACATCTAGGTTGTTTCCAGAGTCTGGCTATTATGGATAAGGCTGCTTTGAACATTCTTGAACAAATGCCCTTGTTGTATGGTGGGACATCTTTCTGGTATATGCCCAGGAGTGGTATGGTTGGGTCTTGAGGCAGCACCATTCCCAATTTTCAGAGAAAACACCAGATTGCTATCCAAAGTGGTTGTACAAGTTTTCACTCAGAGGTCTAAGGGAGGGGAATAGGGCAGAAAAGGGAATGGGAAGCCACAAACGAGAGGGATAACAGTTGCGATATATCCTAATAAATTATAATGAAGAAGACTGATATAGTCATTTGTAAACTATGGTGCCAATAACATCTTTGAGAAAAACAGGCCTGAGTTCCTGATTGGCCATGTGACATTTTAAAAGTGTCCAGATTCTTCTCAGCCTTGGTTTCTGTACCACACTATATCAATTACTGCCCGTGGCAGTGGTGAAAATTAAGAACATATGGAAATAGCTTTATCTTCCTCAGGAAGCCAGAATAGAAACATGATGGAGTCTTGGTGCATTTGAAATTAGGTAATATTACCCATTAATGTATATGCTCATTGTCACAGTTGTGATTCAGGGACAATCACTTAAGGGGTACTTAATGAAGTAGAATGTATGTCAGAGACTGTCACAGCCACACTGCTCTGGGGACACACATTGAGTGGCTGGGTATGACTTTACTTTTTCTTCATTTTGGTTTTGTTGAGTGCTGGAGTTACATTTAATGTCTGAATATAAGTCACCTTCATAAATGGCTTGACATAGACTACATACAAAGTAGGGTAGGTTCCCACCTAAGGGGTCAGCTCTGAAAAGCCAATGACACTGTTGTAACATCACCCATCTGGCACTCATATTTCTGTAGTGCCAGTAGGTCAAAAGCATGGCACACTGATAGCTCTGGGCTCTCTGTGCTGCCTTCTCCGATATCATATGTTATGCTGAGTCTCTTATCTCTGAAAACGAAGGCTGTGTCTCAATGCTGAAACATGGGGAGAAAAAAAAAAGAACAGAAGAAGAAGAAGAAGAAGAAGAAGAAGAAGAAGAAGAAGAAGAAGAAGAAGAAGAAGAAGAAGAAGAAGAAGATCTATATTAGAGAGAGGAGACACAGCAAAGGGTAGAAAGAGACAAATGCTAAGATTTTTATCAGTGAAGCTGTTTATGCTGGTTTTCTGGTCTCTTCCTAGTGTGGACAGCTTTTCCATCTGCTTGCTTGCTGTACCACCACTGTTGCATGCCCAAAGTAACTCCTGCTTATCCTTCAATGATCAACCTTCCCTAGTCACAACATTGGGGTGAGGAGTCTATATAGGTTACTCTTCTACTGCTGTGACAAAACATCATGACTACCAAGGCAATACATAGAATAAAGGGTTTATTTGGCTTACAGTACCAGAGGACTAGAGTCATTTACGATAAGAGTGAAGACACCAGCTGGCAGGAACTGGGTGCTAAGAGCAGATGTTGATGACAGCATCAAGGAGGAAGCAGAGAAATTACGCTGGGATTAGCATGAGGCTTTGAAATCTCAAAGCCAGCCCCCAGGGACATACCTTTTCTAACATGGCCATACTTCCTAAACCTCCCGAACAATATCACCAAATGCCCAAGGTTATGGGGAGCATCTCACTCCATCACAGAGTCTCTCTCCAATGTCATCTGTATTCTCTGCTCCTGGGCTTAAAATAGTTTGTAGATATGCCTGTCCTTTTCAAAGGATTGTGAGCCTCCTAGAGAAACTTCCAAGGTAATTTCCAAAGAGAACATTTCATGTCTCATTTTTTACTACTAATAATAAATAAAAAATTCACTTTCTTAGTTTTACTGTCAACATTCATTATTGTTGGGCTTTTGATAGCAGTCATTCAGGCAGATATGCAAAAACATTTTGTTGTGAGTGTTGCCAGGAGTTAACCTGTCTTTATTGTCAATAAATCTTTAAAATAGTAAAAACACCTTTAAATGCCCTATTCTGTAGTCTCTGAGGTTTTTGAAAATCTCATCTAACTATTTTACCTGATCTATCTATAGAATCCTATCTATCTGTTAAAACTAGGATGTATATATTTGTGATAAAAATATACTAGTAATTGACATGACCATGATTTGATTAACTAACAATTAACTTGTATAATATATTTATCCTAAACCGACTGCAATAACATTTTCAAAGTTTTGGAGATAAACCTTGCATTCCACTTGAGTTATATGCATATAATACCTCATATTAGAGTGTAAATATATAAATATATAATATATAAATATATAATATATAAATATATAACACACAAATATATTTTTATATTATATAAATATGATATATTTTAATATAATTATATAAATATGTATAAATATAAATATATATAATGTGTGTTAAGAATACTTAAATTTGAAATCTATACCACTGTATCAAAATTATACTTATTTTGCATCAATATACAAAATTCTGTACCAATGAATTAAAAATAACCTTGTGAGTAACAAGTAAGGCCTTAAGTTGAGGAGTAGATTCAGTAATTTACTTTTTGTCTTATCATCCCCATATATTTCTATATTTCCCCTTTTTTCTTTTCAACCCTTGTCTACAAACCTGAGAAAGAAAGATAAAGAAAAAGACAAATCCCTGAGTCCAACCTTTTTTTTTCCTCTAAATGGATAAAGAAACTGTGGTATAGTTAGTTACATAATGGAATACTATTCAGCTATTAAAAGCAAGGAAATCTTGAATTTTGAAGGCAAATAGATGGAACTGAATATGATCATCCTAAGTGAGGTAGCCCAGACCCAGAAAGACACGCATCGTATATACTCACTTATAAGTGAATATTAGTCTTACATAGATGTCCTCAAAGAGACTCCATCCAGTGGGGTATCAGGGCAGATACTGGTACTCAATGCTGGACTCTGGACAGAACACTGAGAGTTGTAGGAAAGAGTGGGGGCATGGAAGGTCAGTAAGGGAGTAGGAACCCTTCAGGAAAACCATCAAGGCCTTCAGATCTGGGCACACAGGAGCCTGAACTAACAGATGCACCCATCAAGGACAATGTGTGGAGAGAGCCCAAAACACTTGTTAAGATGTAGTCAATGGACTGCTAATTCTACACGTGGGGGAAAGGGTGCTACTGAACCTCTCACATGTACTCGGGTGCCCATGATCTGATCACTGTCCCTTGGCAAGATAGCCTAATGGGCACACAGAGGAAGGGGATGCAGGCTATCCTGATGAAATCTCATAGGCTGTTACCAGAGGTCTAGGTGTGGGGAATAGGCAGAAGAGGGAGGGCCGAAAGAAATGGGATTGTAAAAGGGAGGGAATAACAATCATGATATAATGTGAATATGTTATAATAAATAAACTATACATTTAACAATTCTGGGTGGAGGAGGGGATGCTATAGAGAGGGATGAACCAGCTAAAGGCCATGCATGGTGAGGACCTAGACACTCTCCTCAGATGTAGTAGACAGGCAGCACAGTCTCCATGAGGGCCTTACAATATGGGGAGTAGGGACTACTTCTGACATGGACTCTGCCCCCCTGCAAACTTGATCACTTCCTCCTGGCAGGGTGGCCTTGCCAGGCCACAGAAGAAGTGGATACAGGTTGTACAGATGAGACTTTATAGTTTGAGGTCAGATATTAGGGACAGAAGTCTCCTCTTTCTGAGGACTAGGGGAGGGACAGGGGATGAACGAGGAAGGGTGGAATAGGGAGGTGATGAGAGTAGGGGCTACAATTAGGATGTAAAGAATTCGAACTACAAAGCAAGCAGATAACTTATATTGCTAATCCCATGACCTGGGAATAGCTCTGAGACTGGCTGAGGCATGAATGTCTGTGCATAGACAATGCTTTTTGTTGGTTACAGAATCCCTGAGAGTTATTATTAGATGCCATTCTTCATATGGCCTAAATGAAGATTTACAGATGTCTTTCTTCTGCTCATACAAAGAGCAGAGAACTAGCCTTAATTGTTCTGCGCATCCCATACACCTCATACATTTATAATTTTAGGAATGTATAATGCTTGTGAGAAATTACATATTTTCATAACAAAAGAACCAGACACTGATGCTGGATCAGACCTTACAGGATTCATTTCTCTCAGCATGCTGGACACTGACATCCTGCTTCCTTCATATTCCAGCACCAAGTGCTTCAGCTGCTGTTCCTCATCAGCACAGGGCAGCTTTGAAAAAAGCTTCCAATCCCCATTGGTCCAGCATTTCAGACTGTCTCACACAGGACTTCTATTAAGCCTTGAATTTCTCAACATTCAGAAACTGGACCACAAATGCTATGTCTGGCTTATTTCACCATTTTCTCCAATTTTATTTGAGCCCCTACAAAGGTATTATCCATCTCAAATCATCTAGAAGAAACCTTATGAGAATGATGCCCCATTTTCTTAAGGGGGTTGAGTAGGTTTTTGGTAGCTTTCTTGTGCTATAGATGTTTATTTTCATGAAAAATTTAAAAATACACTTTAAAAGGTTAAAACTTGGAGAAAAAAGAGAACTATGGGCTTCACTGCTATTTCCTGAGTGTATATCCTGGCTCTGTTGCTTCTTAGAAACTTGACAATGACTATTTTGATAGCCAGTTCATTTTAAGGATAGCTCCTATTTCCTAAGTTGCTGTGAATTTCTTATTGCTCCAAAAAAGCATTAAGAGGAATGTATATATACACATACATACATACATACATACATACATACATACATATATACATACATACATACATGCATACATGCATACATACACACACGTATACATATATGCTCAAGAAATATTGGCTAGATAATACAAGGAAGATAAGAAAGTTTACTTTGTTTTGGTAGAGCACACAAATGTTGCCATGCCTGAAAAGAATTGAGTTGTGGCCTCGAACAAGTTAGGCACTTAATCAATACCTACTTTCATTAATTTTGCTTTTGTGCTATTGATTCATTTAGCTGGAGTCTTATAAAGTAAATAATATTTAGGTTTTAAAATATATCCTCTTGCTTTATTTTTCTACCAATAGAACATTCTCATCCTCACACTTGGTTGAGCTATAACACTACAAATGTCTACTTACGTATAAGCACAAACACCCAATTTTATCATATGTTATCTCACATTGATGCATCTAGAACACATCTTGCCCTGTTCCAGCTCTGGAGCATTTGATGCCTCTTCTTTTTCTCATGGACCATGTCCAAGCATCTGAAAGTGAAGTGGCATTTCATTGAATATGATTAAATCATCTGCCCTGAAGAGGAGGTACCATATTTCCTTGATGCAGGAGTTTGGACCACATAACTGCATTAGCTGTCTTTTATACTTGGGAGTCTTACCATAGAGGAGCCTTTTCTTCCTCTGCATGGGAGGTCAGGGAAAGGGCAACACAGCATTTTCCATTAATGAAATAACAGTGGGAGAGCTAGTCTATCTAGGAGCTCAACTCTTATTTTTAGCTCAGCTCAAAAGGCTTAGCTTATTTTAGCTAGCCTTGGGACTTCCCACAGCAGTCGGAGAGATGGATGTCTTAGTTGCAAATATGCTCCAGTTTCCCAAGTAAATTCAGTCATGAGTTTTGGAGCAATGACGCTTATCACCAATGAGTGAGACCAGCAGTGGTATATATGATTAAACACAATTTGTCTTAACTTTATGCTTTGACCACAACAAATTGTATATTACTTAATAAAGATGGTAAGAAAGAATGGTCTTAATTTTAACCCTAAAACCAATAAGCTATTTAACATTGGATAGAACAACTACTCTGCCTGACCAGCAGTTTCATTACCTGTGAAATAAGAAGAATACTCACATCATAATATAGCATATGCCTATCACAAAACAGGTACCCCAAACATACGAGATATTCTTCCCCATGGCTAGTAGCTTCTGAAATGACTTCATAGATGTGGGTGTATTGTTGCAACATTACCTTGAGCTCACCGTTTAACAAGAGAAATATGAAATCAAAGTTCTTCTGTTCTCTACACAACAGAAATTATAAATGCCTTGGGCTAGCAGCTTGATCCATGGGGTTTTTTCTTCTGGATTTTATTTATGCTCCCATTAAGCTTTTACAATTTGTTCTAGTCCTTGTGTAAGGAGGTTGCTCCACATCTGGTTCTATTGTTCATTTGAAAAGCCAGGGGCAATGTATTAGAAAGAGCAGAATTTAAATGGCTTCAGATACATAATTTTGATGACTTAGATTTCTGCTCATCATTAAACCCAAATGAACACTTTGAGGCAAATCATTTGCTTCTGTTTTCATTTGGGGGTGAATGTTGCTTATTGATTCAAATTTGTTTACTTTTTCCTTTTCAATAAGTTCATCTGTCCATGCCTATCAAAATTTGAAGTATTTCACACATACTTATTACTTGAAAATTATAACATATCATCTTGTGTTTGGTCTCATAAGACAGGAATATAAATAGGCCATAATAAGATATGGTTAATTCAATCTTCCATCCTCTTTGATGGTAGCTGGTACATGGTAGATGTCTGCATTACAAAACCAATTAGTAAAATTACGTCTATCTCACATTGGTGCTACATTAAGTCCCTTCATGGAATAAACCAGAGTAGAGTCTATTTCAGAAAGATAAATGATGGGAGAAAAAAAGAGAACAAATATTTTTGATTCCATTACAGAGACTGCAAGAGCCATATACACCCTCCCCAAGAGGTTCATGTAATTACCATTGCTTAATGAGGACAGTGAAGTCCAGGGAGATTAAAGAACTTGCTAGATCTCAGAGTGAGTAATAAAAGAAGCTGGGGTAACTTATAGCTCAACGTAAAGTCTATCATACTGTCACTAGAAAAACCAATGGTTTATGCCCAACATTGGATTATTCTTCAAGTCTTGCATTTTCAAGGGTTGTAGTCCTAATAATGTCTTAAGAAAAGAGTTTGTACAGGACCCCTGGGTCCAGATCTGCCAGCATTGATGGTCTCTTTGTAGGGATCCTGAGCCCTCTGGGACCTTCTATCTCCCCATTCTTCTGTACCCTCTCTCACCTTGGGCCCATTAGAGAGTCCCATCATCTGTCCTGATCTCTTACTGAATGGAGACTCCCTGTACCTTGGGGGATGCTGCACAAACTCCTATACCAACTAAGGACAATGCAAGCAGTAAACCTAAATGCCCTGTTCAGATACAGGCAATTAACAACTCATTCTCTACAGTTGTGGAGAGGGCAGGGACCACCTCTAACATGAACTCTGGTACCCCCTATTTGGTCACTTCCCTGTGGTGGGGAGGCAGAAGGGGAAGCAGGCTATCCAGATGAGACCTGATAGTCTATGGTCACATGGTGGGGAAGGTCCCCTTCTGTCAGAGGTCTAGGGAGGAGAATAGGGTAAAAGAGGGAGGGAGGGAATGGGAAGATATAAGTGAGGGGATAACAATTGGGATGTAATCTGAATAAATTATAATTTTAAAATTTAGTACAAAAAAGAAAAATTGTGTTTAAATATGTACTTTTCACATGCATCTTTTACTTTAAAATTTTATGTGCGAAAGAATCTCAAGCTTTGAGCAGCAGAAGCAATCATCTACCATGCTCAGCAATATTTCTGTAAGCAGAGGAAGTTTGCTGAGCAAAATGTGTTCTGACCTAAAGCCATCATCTTTAGAGTAATTTTCTTTCTAAAAGCGACAAAGATTCCATGTGATAAGTGAATGTACAATTGAAAACCTATTAAAATTTAAAATGGAGAGCATTTTAAATGGTTTCATCCTGGCATCATAGCAACAGGTCTCTCAGTTCTGTGAAGTTTACGTTCTCCATCTGCACAATGTACACCGGGTTATCCTGCCCTTATTGAGCTGTGTTCATGCTGTGCTGTACTTGGACAGGCATTTTTATGCTGCAGAAGATTCTTTATTACTGAGATAAAAAGCTATTTGTAAGAATTCCATGGCACAGCCTAGACTTTGTGAACTTACAGTCAAGAAGAAAGAAAGCACTGAAGGATCGCAAAGTCATGAATGTGAGATTTGGTCAGGCTGATCATTACATGTGGAACTGTTTCCCAGAGTCTAAGTCACATGCCATTTTGTGATCATTGCAACCTTCCTACAGGTGTAGGTAGAGGCTGTTATAATTTACTATGTGGTCCTATTTCCCCAGTGCTGCCCCCCAATGTAGTTTCTGGAACCTGAAGTCTTATGCATGATCCGCCAATGTGTCAGCCATACTCAGAGTTCGGAATTGAGATCTAAAGATAGTATGAATCTATTGGTTACAGGTGCTTGACAGATTTTTAAAACTTAGATATTTATATATTTATTTAATCATTCTACAGCCTGATCCCAGCCCCCTCCCTCCTCTTCTCCCAGTCCTGCCCTCACATTCCTCTCCCCCATTCCCACTTCTGCTTCTCATAGAAGGGGAGGACCCCAGGGTTACCACCCCATCTTCACAGCTCAAGTTGCAGTAGGGCTCAGTGCATCCTCTCCCACTGAGGCCTGACAGGCAGTCCAGCTGGAGGGAAAGAAATCCAGAGGCAGGCATCAGAGTCAGACATAGCCCCTACTCCCAGGGAAGCCATATGTTGACCAAATTGCACATCTGTTTGGCAACTTCCTATTTACTGGATAGATACAAGAAAAGGAGAACAGACTAGTTTGTACATTAAAAAAAAGGGGGGGGGGGTAAGCAGGCACTTAAACAAGCCCACACACAGAACCTGATGAGACAGACTGAAAAAAATGGAGCTCAAAGGATTTTTGTTTTATTATTTACTCTTCTTGTTGGCATGTTTGAACATTGTCTACCTATATTTCTTTCGTATGCCAGGGAATTTTATTATACTCTTTTAATGAATCTCCCCTTTCCTTTTTCACCTAAGAAATTATTTACACTTTATTTTCCTTGCAGCCAGAGGAACCTTGATTAAAAGCCCAGGTTGTCATTCTGGCAGAGGCTATTGGTTCTGGGATGTCCCTGAATTACCCAGTTCCAGAGAGTGAATCAGCCAGAAAGTTTAGTCTGCAGCTTCAAGGCAGAAACTTTGAATTCTGTGAGCAAAAGAAGTGGTTGAGGCCAGGGATCCGGGAAAGCCAAACAGAATGGAGTCCAAAGAGAGACTGGCATAGCACTGTTGGAGTAGTGTGTGTGTGTGTGTGTGCGTGTGTGTGTGTGTGTGTGCGCACTGCTATGAGAACCAAGAAGACAATACACTTAAGTGCTCTTTTCAATGTATGGGATTACACAATTCAGTGATTTAGGGAACGTAACTCTTAAATCAGTTTTCTTACCTCCCTGGTTTCAGAGTTGTATCTGCTCATCCTGACTTGGTAATTTTAAGTAAGTTAAACTTTAAAAAGATCTGTTTGCTTTATATCCAGATTGTGGCCCCCTCCCTCATAGTCATCTCCTGGTCTCTCCCTCCCTCAGTCATTGCCCCCTGTTTCCTCCCCTAGTCCTCAGAAAGGGGATCCCTCCTCCCCTATCATCTAACCTCAGTGCAAATTTGGTAAATGGGACTGAAAGCATCCTGGCAGTGAAGCATTAGAGCTCCTGGCCTGAGGAAATATCAGGAAATGGTGAATCTCTCCTCAGACCCCCTCCACCCAGCCCATGCCAGTCCATAGAAAGCCTAAGTGCCACATGGGGGTACAGAAGGCTGGGGTTACTGTATCCAGACTCAGAGCATGGTCTGAGACCTGAGACCCTACTGGGAGCCACAGACCAGGGGAGCCGGGAGCACTGTTTGAGCAAAACCCTCACTGGCGGGTCTGACCTCGTGCGAGTCAGAGGCACATGGAGGACGGCAGACCAGTCCCCAGAGCCTGGTCTGGAGCCTGCCTGTGAGCTAGGAGCTGTGGCCTTGCTCGGCAGCATGAACTTGGTTAACGGGACTGAAATCATCCTATCAGTGAAGCATCAGAATGCCTGGCCTAGGGAAATCTTTCAGAAATGGGTAGATCTGCCCTTGGGCTCCTCCAACTGACACTAGAAGCTACCTCCCAACATCAGAGACAGCAAAATGACTAAAAGCCAGTGTAAAAACATAAACAACAAAACCAAAACAATATGGCATCTCCAGATCCCATCTATCCCAAAGAAAGCAACCTGGAGAACTAAAAAACAATTGAAATATAAGAAAATGACCTCAAATCCTTAGTAATGAAGATGATAATGGAGGAAATGAATAAAATCTGTAATCAAATTCAGGAAGATGCAGCCAAACAGGTAGAAGACATAAAAGAGGCCTATAGAGAGGCACTGGAAAAAATTCAGGAGAATACGAACAACCAGATGAAGGAATTCAATAAAACAATTCAATATCTGAAGACCTATAAAGAGGCAATGGAAGAACCTCAGGAATACACAAACAATCAGATGAAAGAAATCAATAAAACAGTTCAAGATCTGAAGATGAGAATGGATACAATGATAAAGACACAAACAGAAGAAAAACAGGAACAAGAGAGCCTAGAGAGGAAGGCAAGCTTTTCTAACAGAATCCAAAAGATGGAAGAATGTATCTAGGGCTAGAAGGCACAGTCATAGATCTAGAAGCAACCATTAAAGAAAATGCTAAATATGAAAAATTCCTGACACAAAGCATCCAAGAAATCAAGGACACCATGAAAATTAGAAACCTGAGGATAATAGACATTGAAGAAAGAGAAGATGCCAGACTGCAAGGCCCAGAAAATATCTTTAACAAAGTCATAGAAGAAAATTCCCTCAATTTTAAGAAGGAGATGCTTGTAAACAAACAAGAGGCCTACAGAACACCAAATAGAATAGACCAGAAAAGAAAAACTTTCCACCACATAACAATCAAAACACAAATATATACAGAACAAAGAAAAATATTAAATGTGGCAAGGGAAAAGGGCCAAGTAACATATAATGGCAAACCTATCAGTATTACACCCAACTTCTCAGCAGAGACCATAAAAGCCAGAAGGGCCTGGACAGAGGTCCTGCAAACCCTAAGAGACCACAGTGGCCAGGCCAGACTACTATACCCAGTGAAAATATCAATAACCATTGACAAAGAAAACAAAATATTCCATGACAAAAACAAATTCAAACAGTACCTATCCACAAATCCAGGTTTACAGAAGTTACTAGAAGGAAAACTCCACCCCAAAGAGACAAGCTGCAACCAAAACTACACAGGAAATCTATAAACACACCATTATAAAAACACAACGACAAAAACTCTCCACTGTAATCAACATCAAAATTAAGGGATGTAACAGTCACTGGTCATTAATATCTCTCAACATGGTCTCAATTCTCCAATAAAAAGACACAGACTAACTGAACAGATGCATCAACAAGATACAACATTCTTCTGCATTCAAGAAACACATCTCAGACACAAAGAAAGACATTACCTCAGGGTAAAGGCTGGAAAAAAATATTTCAAGCATATGGTCATAAGAAGAAGCTGCTGTAGCCATTGTAATATCTAACAAAATAGACTTCCAACCAAAATTAATCAAAAGGGATGAGGAAAGACACTTCATATTCGTCAAAGGTAAAGCCAATCAAGATGACATCACAATTCTGAACATCTATGCTCCCAATACAAGGGAACCTTTATTTGTAAAAGAACTATTAACAAAACTTAAACCACACTTTGATCCCAACACATTAATAGTGGGAGACTTTAACATCCCACTTTCACCCATTCATGTTTAAATTCTTGGAGAGGTCAGGGATACAAAGCACATACCTCAACATAATAAAGGCTATATATAGTATGAATATCCAAAATCAAATTAAATGGAGAGATACTCAGAGGAACTCCTCTAAAATAGGGAAGCAGGCAAGGCTGCCCACTCCCTCTATATCTCTTCAATATAGTACTTGAAGTTCTAGCCAGAGCACTAAGATGACAAAAGGAGATCAAGGGGATCCAAATGGGAAAAGAGAAAGTCAAATTATCCATATTTGCAGATTATATGATAGTGTACATAACTGACCCCAAAAATTCCACCAGAGAACTCATACAGCTGATAAACACCTTCAGCAGAATGGCTGGATACAAAATTAACTCAAAAATCTCAGTAGTCTTCCTATATACAAGTGACAATCATGCAGAGGAAGAAATTAGGAAGATGACACCCTTCATGATAGCCACAAACAATATAAAGTATCTAGGAGTAACTCTAACCAAGCAAGTAAAGGACTTGTTTAAAAAAAAAAAATTCAAATCTCTGAAATAAGAGATTGAAGCTGACATGAGAAGATGGAGAAATTTCTCTCATTCATGGATCAGGAGAAATAACATAGTAAAAATGGCCATCTCACCAAAAGCAATTTACAGATTCAATGCAATCCCTATTAAAACACCTACACAATGTTTTAAAGACATTGAAAGATCAATTCTAAACTTCATATGGAAAAACAAAAAGACCAGAATAGCTGAAAGAATCTTATACAATAAGTAATCCTCTGGAGGAAGCTCCATCCCTGATCTCAAGCTGTACTAAAGAGCAACAGTAATTAAAACAGCATGTTCCTGGCAGAGAAACAGGCTGGTTGATCAATGGAATAGAATTGAAGACCCATAAATGAATCCACACACATATGGTCACTTTGTTATGTCAAAGAAGCCAAATCTATTCAATGGAAAAAGGATAATATCTTCAACAAATGGTGCTGGTCTAACCAAATGTCTACATGTAGAAAAATGCAATTAGACCCATATTTATCACCATGCACAAAACTCAAGTCCAGATGGATTAAAGACCTCAACACAAAACCAGAGACACTATATCAGTTAGAAGAAAAAGTGGGGAAGATCCTGGAACACATTGGCATTGGCCCAGGGGACAACTTCCTGAACAGAACACCCACAGCCCAGGCCATAACATCAAGAATCAATAAATGAGACCTAATGAGGCTGAGAAGCTTCTGTAAGGCAGAAGATACTGTCAACAGAACAAAGTGAGAGCCTACAGACTGGGAAACAATATTTACCAACCTTTCATCTGACAAAGGTCTAATATCCAAAATATATAAAGAACTTAAAAAAATTAACCACCACCAAACCCAACAACTCAATTAAGAAATGGGGCTCAGAACTAAACAGAGAATTCTCAACAGAGGAATATTGAATGACTGAGAAACACTTAAAGAAATGCTCAACGTCTTTAGTCATCAGAGAAATGCAAATCAAAATGACCCTGAGCTTCCATCTTACTCCCATCAGATTGGCTAAGATCAAAAATTCAAGTGACAGCACATGCTGGTGAGGATGTGGAGAAAGAGGAACAGTCCTTCATTGTTGATGGGAATGCATACTTGTACAACCACTTTGGAAATCTATCTGGTGTTTTCTCAGAAAACTGGGAGATAGGGCTACCTCAAGACCCAGCTATTCCACTCCTTGGAATATATCCAGAAGAATCTCCATCACACAGCAAGGACATATGCTCAACCATGTTCATAGCAGTCTTAATCATAATAGCCAAAACCGGGAAACAACCTAAATGTCCCTCAGTTGAAAAATGGATAAAGAAACTGTAGTATATTTACACTATGGAATACTACTCAGCTATTAAATCAAGGAAATCCTGAGATCTGTGGATAAATGGATGGAACTAGAAATGATTATACTGAGTGAGTTAACCCAGAAGCAGAAAGAGTCACATGGTATATACGCACTTATAATTGGACACTAGGCCAAGAGGCATGTCACGTGATAGTCTTCACTTACCAGGAGATTGGGATAGTTGTAAGGACATCCTATTGGGACTCTAGGTGAGAGAATTATGGAAGAATGGGGAAACAGAAGAATCCAGAATCCTAAAAGAAGAACATTATGATGGGCAGATCTGGGCCCATGGGTTCTGCTCAAAGTACTGCACCAAGGAAGGACAATACTTGCAGTAAACATTGAACTCCTTCTCAGTTCTAGCCAGTGGACAAGACATTCTCCACAGTTGAGTGGAGAGCGGGGACTGACTCGGACACAAACTCTGGTGCCTCATATTTGACAACTTCCCCATGGTGAGGAGGCCAGGTGGTATTCAGAGAAAGAATAAGCAGGCTACTAAGATGAGACTTGATAGTCTATGACCATGTAGTTGGGGAGGAGGTCCCCCTCGGTCAAAGACATAAGGCAGGGGAATAGGGTGAAAGTGGGAGGAAGGAAGGAATGAGAGGATACAAGGGATCGGATAACAATTTAAATGTAATGTGAATAAATTAATTAAATAAAAAATATCATATCATTTCCTCCCTTCTTCTATTTTTCCTATTCCTCCCATATGTCTGCTCCTACTCTCTCCCAAGTTCATGGTCACCTCTTAAGTATTGTTTTTAAACATACAAATTCACACACACACACACACACACACACACACACACACAGGAATAAACATATAAATACAACTCTCTGAAGCTTGGAGTTGCCTTTTGTATATGTTTCTAGAGATGACCACTTGGTATTAGATAAGCAATCTGCAACTCATCAGGGGGAAAACTAATTCGCCGTGTCTCAGAACTTGTTAATTTTTTATAGCTCTGCATCAAGGGGTGGGACCCAATGAGAGAGATTTTCTATCAAAATTTAGACTTTATGCAGGTCACTACTACACTTCTGTGTTCATGATTACGATAACCATGCAAGGACCTATAATAAAGCTAGCATTCTATAGCGTTGTTAGCCATCATCTCTGGCGTATACATTCTTTTAAGAAAGTCATTTGCTTTTATTTTACATGTGTTGGTGTTTTGCCTGCATATATGTCTCTTGAGGCTAGTATCTCCTGGAGCTGGTGTTACAGGGAGTTGTGAGTTGTTATGTGGGTGCTGGGAATTGAACCCTGGTCCTCTGGAAGAGCAGCTAATTCTTTTAACCACTGAGCCATCTCTCCAGCACTAGGTCATACATTCTTTTCTGAGACAGTGTAGATGTAGATGCAGATGCAGATGCAGATGCAGATGCAAATGGAGATGCAGATGTAGATGCAGATGCAAATGGAGATGCAGATGTAGATGCAGATGCAAATGGAGATGCAGATGTAGATGCAGATGCAAATGCAGATGCAAATGGAGATGCAGATGTAGATGCAGATGTAGATGCAGATGCAGATGTAGAGGATGATGTTGCTACTTCACAGGACAGTCTGTTCACTGAATGAGTTAGTATAGGGCAGACTTCATAACCGCTCCAAGGGCTTAGCAGGCACTATTAAGATAATGGAAAATTTGTTTGCATTAGTGTTTATATATGGGTCTTGTTGGACTTCATTGTCACATAGGCAATGACCGCTGCTTTACCAATGACTATTATAGGGGTAGGGAGATGGCTCAGCCAGTGAAGAATTTACCTTGCAAGTGTGAAAGCATGTGTTTGAGCCCTATTCCCACATAAAAAAGCCAGATATGGTCTCATTAACTAGAAATTCAAATTTTGGGATGGATGGAAGAGACAGGTGGATCCTTGGGGCTCACTGGACAGCTAGCCTACTTGGTAAGTTCCAGATTAGAGAGACCATTTCTTAAAAATAAAAAAAGTGGCCATCATCCAAGGAATGACGTCCAAGGCAGTCCTCTGGTGTCCACACAAATATGCACACATGCACACACACACAAACACATATACACACAAATAAATGACTATGATATTATATTCTACAATTACCGAGCACACCATATATTACATATATTTTTCCAAAGCTAGTTTGATGGCATGGATACAGCAAAATATATTTTAAAACATTATTTAAATTTCTCTCTGATGCCAGACACTGGCATATACCATTTTCTTTAGGAAGTACTAGCAAACGTAAATTGATGTTCATGACTCCATTTTCTTGAAAAGAACACTGAGAATGAGAAAATTTGAATGTCTTAATCAAGGCCCAAGAGGTTAGAGTGGTAGACTCTACTTATGTACAAGTCTAATATTGATTGGCTTCATATTGGAAAGTCTGTCACTTTAACCTCATTGCATAGTCACATATAAGGGCAGAAGAAAATTCTGTATATGGCTTGTTTTTTCCTCCAAAGAAAGCCAAACTTTTCCTTTTCTCTCTTTATCTAGAAATGAGCTCAAGGTTGCAGGGCTTGGTAGCTGTGCCAGTTCAAGAAGTGTGGATGTCATGAGCAAGGCATAGAGATGTGGGATTGAGAAGGATTAGTTGTTGCTCAAGATAGAAGGCAGACACAGGAGCATTGATGGTCTTCAGAGATTCCTATTCCAAGGGAGCAGCTTCATACAAATTGCTAGAAGGCCTCACCTTATACAGATAGGAGTTCTGAGTACCAGAAGATGTGCAGCAGTGGCTTCAAGGGTCTCCAGAACTGAACACTGTGCAGGGTTACAATGTGTTGTGAAAAATGTTGACTGTTCAAAAAAGAAAACAATTCACCAGCCAAGGACAATACAGGATGTAAACTTCCTAGCCAATGGACAGGACATTCTCCACAGTTGAGTGGAGAGTAGGGTCTGACTTTCACACGTACTCTGGTGCCTCACATTTGGCCATGTCCCCCTCCCAGGGGGAGACCTGGTGGCACTCAGAGGAAGGACAGCAGGTTACCAAAAAGAGACTTGATACCCTATGAGCATATACAGGGGGAAGAGGTCCCCCTCAGTCACAGTCATAGGGGAAGGCAGTAAGGGGAAAATGGGAGGGAGGGAGGAATGGGAGGATACAAGGGATGGGATAATAATTGAGATGTAATATGAATAAATTAATAAACTGTATTTAAAAAACAAAACAAAAAACACAACTCTGTATATAGATGCAAAATAAGTTTAATTCTAGATACAGTGGTATAGAATTCAAACGTAAGGTTATTCTAATATGAGGTACTGTACCCATGTAATTTAATTGTAATATAAGGATTACTTCCGATTCTTTGAAAGTGCTATTGCAGGATGTTTAGGATAAATAAGTTACACAAGTTAATTGTTAGTTGATCAATTCATGGTCATGTCAATTACTAGTATTTTTTCCACAAGAATATACATCTTATGTATGGCTGATAGATATGATTCTATAGAAAGATAAGGTAGGATAGTTAGATAAGGTCTTCGAAAACCTCAGAGGCATGCAGAATACGGCATTAAAAATGTTTTTATTATTTTAAAAATTCACTGACGATGAGACAGGTTAACCCCCGGCAATACCCACCCTACCTCAAAGAGGGTTATGAGCATCAAAGAACCACCTCATTGAGATGGCTTCAAATATGGCCAACAGGCCACTGGGGAAAATGTCCTTGGTTGTACCACAGACAGAATTCTGCCTAAAAAAAGGGCAAACTTGGATTCAGACAGAGTCGACGGCCAAACTCTGCCAAGACAGGGTAAGCAAGTCCTCAATAGTTCCTGCCTCACAAATATGTCTGTCAGATATATTGGGCCAGAAGGCTGAAGAAGATGCTCAACATTATAGAGAAATTTGGGTGACTACTCAGTTAGCAAAGTGTCTCTGTCATCTCATTTGGAAAGGTACTAACTTGCACTCCTAGCATACTCAGGTAATCAAGTTTATTCCTTCTCAAGTCTTTGATGGAGTTAAGCACAGGTAACTAGTTTTATAATGAAGCTTAGTTGTTTAGGGGTTAAGATGATTTTAGGTCTAGATAGATGTTTTAAGTTGATAATGACAAAATTTGATGGAAATTGATTTACACATGAAGATATGAAAGATGTTTTCTTCGAGGCCGTCAAATACAAATAGCCAAAACACTAAGAAAATTATATAATTCCTGATTGTGTCATGGTTCTTCTTGTTACAGGTAGTTTATTGTATATATGTGTAATAATATAAAAGTATATGTAAAAAAAAGTATATGTAAAAAATGTTTAATTAAAAAAACAAAAGAAAAATAAAAAATAGTAATCTCAAAACCCAAAAATTTAAAACAGTAAAAAAAGGAATACCATATTATTTTAACGTTGCCCCTGTAAAAACTTTTATTTCCTATGTCTCGTAAATACTTTATACCCTCCAAGACCCCTTTAAGTGTATTTTTTGCTTCTTAAGAAGGCATCCCTTCCTCCTTCCTCCAAATGAACTGAACGGTCTGTGTGTGTGTGTGTGTGTGTGTGTGTGCGCGCGCGCGCGCGCGCGCACACGCATGTGTGTTCCCGTCATATCCTTGATGTTTTCCACTTTAGAGTATGCAGTCCCCATGGAACAAGATTGTAATTTTACTGTGTGTGTCTGATGTGATGGTTATGCACACCATCTACACTTACTTAGATGTAATATAAAAGGCAGGGAAAACATATAATAATCTGGGTTTCTAGTTAAGGCACATGTAATATAAAAGATTGAAATGCTTTAAAGCATCGGTTGTGTCACCTTCATTTTAGGGCTGCTTCAGAAGAGTGCTTCTCACTTTGGATTCAGATAGCATCTGAAAATTGTGCATATTTTGGCAAAATTCCCCAACCTTCATTATAACTCTGCATGGAATCCTTGGAGATTTGCATTTGTTGACCTTGAAAATAAAGAATAAGCATCCAGTGATACAGAGGTAAGAGGAAATCTTCAAATGTGTATGAGATACAGTCTTTAGCAATTATTTATCTATCTGTTCTGGGCTAGATTCCATAGTTTCCTGTTCTTTTTTTTTTAATTTACTTTTCTTTTAATTAATTATTCACTTTACATTCCTGTCATAGCTCCCTCCCTCCTCTCCTCCCAGTCCCACCCTCCCTGCCTGCTTCCATTAACCCCCTTCCCTATTCCTTAGAGATGGGGAGCCACACCCCCAGCATATCAAGTGGCATCAGGACAGAGCACATCCTTCCCCCCCCCCTCCGTGGCCTGGAGAGGTAGCCCTGCCAGGGGAGAGTGCTTGATAAGCAGGCAACAGAGTCCATCTCAGAGGTATTCTACATTCCCATTACTTTGGGACCCATATGAGAATTGAGTGCCCATCAGTTATATCTGTGTAGGGGGCCTAGGTCCAGTCCATGTATGGTCTTTTTTTGGAGCTTCAGTCTCTGTAGGTCCCCCTGGACCCTGGTTAGCTGGCTCTGTTGGTTGTCTTGGGGGATCTCTTGTCCACTGTGAGTCTTTCGATCCTTTCCCCCAATCTTTTACAAGACTCTCTGTGTTCCACCCAATATTTGGTTGTGGGTCTTGGCATCTGTTTCCATCAGCTGCTGGGTGGAGCCACTCAGAGGACAGCTATGCTAGGCTCCCTTCTGCAGTCATAGCAGAGTATCACTAATATTGTCAAGGCTTGGCTGACTCCCTTGGGATGGGTCTCAGGTTGGGTCAGGCATTGATTGGATATTCCCTCAATCTCTGCTCTATCTTTATTCCTGCACACTTGCGGTCAGGGTAAGTTTTGGGTCAAAGTTTTTCTGAGTGGGTTGGTGTTCCCTTCTTTCCATTAGGAGACCTGTATCATCAGAGGGTGGACCCTTCAGTCCCCATGACTGTTCTTACTAGAATGCACAGGACAGTGTGGGATTCATCTCTGCAATCCCAGCACCTACTGTGTTGTGGTTACTTTATAATGAGTAAGTGGAACATTCTTTAATAAATACTTATTAAAATAATCAGCTCATAAGTAGGATGTCTGAATTACCACAATGCTTTGCTATCTATGCACCACCAAAGGCATTAAAATGGCTACTTCAAACTGTAATCAGTTGTTTAAGCAAATTTCAGATGCCAAAGAAAATGAGCTTCTTGGGAGAAAATATGCTTACTTATGAAATATGAAATGAAAAGGTTGTATTTAAAAAAGACTCTAAGTTGAAGAGACATAATTTTCTTGGACTAAGTACTTTACTATAAAAACAAAAAGTTTATTGTCCAATCAAAGTCTTTTTAAAAATAGCTTGGTTTGGTGTCAGATGGAAATTCTAACCTACAAAATGTAGTTTTCACTAAATCAGTGTATGTTAGAAAGGTTTACAGAGTCTCTGTGAATTAGTGGGTTTGGGGCAGGGATCAGACACTTGCTGCACAGGCATGAAGATCTAAGTTCATAGCCCCAGCAAAGACATGAAAAAGCTGAGCTTGACCACACGTACCTGGAGCCCCACTGCTGTGTGTGGCAGGGGCTAGAGAGATTGTGAAGCTTTCTGGACACCAGTCTACCTCAGGTTCAGTGAGAGACTCCATTTCAGTGGAAACAGGTAGACAGTGATAGGACACCTAGCATCCTCTTTTGGTCGCCATGTGCACCTGTATATGTAGCCATATTCCCAGATACAAAACACACACACACACACACACACACACACACACACACACACACACACACACACACACACACTGAAGCAGTCTCTTTTCTCCAAGAAGAATAATGCAGATGCATCAACAACTGGCAAAGAATTAAGAGAGCCAGGGAAGTGATTGACAGGAAGAAGTCTTATTTCAAATATAAGTAAGTTTTTCCTTGTCCTTAAGGCTTTGCATATACCCAGTTGTTTATCTTACGACAAATATTGGGACAGGTTTCATTTTCAGAATGTAGGTAATGCCTGGAATATGGCAGGTACCTGATAAGAAGGTATTGGCTTAGTAACTAAGTGAATAAGTGAATGCAGAGAGAAAGGAGAGCACTAAATCTTTTTTTCCAGAGCTGGGGGTATAGTTCAGCAGGAGAGAGTTTGCTGAGCATTGGGTGAACTCCAGGTTCAACACGTAGTATTGAAAGTTCTCGGCTCCTGTCTTATTGACAGTCAGAATTTGAAAGGAAATACATGATTAAGAAACAATGTGGAATGAATTATTTCTGTCTGAATGGAAAGTTTAGGAAGACTTGAGTTTTAGCCTGAAATTCATTTTTAACGTATTGACTTTTCCAAGAAAGGTGGCCATTTCACGCAGAATAAATATGGATCTAAATGTGAGAGAAAAGATGATAAAATATGGAATTCCCTGAGTTTGGCTGGGTAACAGTTGGGAAAAAAATATGAAAGAGGGTGGAGCTGCTGAAAAGAGCCAGGAAGAAACCAGGTGTGAAAGACATGTCAGTCCCATGCATATATTCATTTAAAGATGCCTGTGGATGAAATAGTTACTCAAAAAATGTCTGAATGCTTAATATAAAATTAAACATACTTACAGCATGACCTATACCCTAGTCTTCGCTGAGAAACAAAACCACTTATGTTCCCACCAAACTCTACATGTGAATGTTTATAACAGCTGTATTCTCAATCTACCCAGGCCATTATATGTAACCAAATAGTCTTCCAGAGAGGAACAGATAAAAGTGGCATATCTACCGACTGGAAAACTCTTAAAAAAAAAAAAAAAACAAGATTAATGCAGTAAATAGAAAGAGTGAGCGAGTTTCACAGCAGAGTGAAAAAAAAAAACAAAAAAAACAAACTCAGCTTCTGAAAGTTACTCATTGGATGCCTGTGTTATTCTAAGGGGAAAAAAACCCTTTAGTTACAGAAAACATAATAGCAGGTTGCTAGGGATTAGGAATGGGGAAAAGATTGCTTCTAAAGAAAGGCATAGCTGAAGGAGTTTCTGAAGTGAGGAAACACTTTCTTGTATTGATTGTGGTGCTGATTCTATGAATCTATACAATATTTTCCACTGCATAAAACTGTATTTTCACAGAAGTTAATTTTTACTCTGTGACAAATTGAAAGCTAAAGTGAAAACGTGATTGTAAATGAGATGTAGATTGCTAAAGGGGCTCTTTTCAAACCGTTATATTATACAACGTTATATCATATCACTTTTATTTCTTTAACACACAGGATCATGAGCATTAATTCTGCTAGGAGCAAACTTCTTGTTGCCAGATAACATGTTCTGTCTCTCCTTCATGGCTTTTCATTAAGCCATTCATATTTTCTCTCTAAAATGATACGTGTTGTACTATGTACTTTTAATTGACGCACAGTGTGTTTAAGCTACATCACTGAAAAGCTTAATGTGTTCTTTTTTGGTAGAAAATGTTAGATTTGGGATTTACCATATTATATGCTTAAGTTGGATGAACATCCGCAGGGAAATAGCTTGGGGATGTGGTTGAAACTTTCCACCAATGTGCCTGTTGCAATTGGCTGGAATATGAACACCTTTGCAATTGCTTAACTGTGCAGCCTCCTGTGAACCCTGGGCTTCAAGTCCAGGAATTACGCTTGCTGTTAAGCCTTATCTTAACTCTGTCTACTT